>NW_027069955.1:62946-263592 GCF_002906115.3 Quercus suber | reverse complement strand
AAAAAAAAAAAAAAAAAAAACCATCAATCTAAAATAGAGTTGCAAGAAAGAAAGAATTAGTAAGAGAGAGAGAGAGAGAGAGAGAGAACAGTCACCTTTTTTTAGAAGAAATATGAGACAAATAACAAAATTATATAAAAGAAGATGAGTAGAAGAATATTCAAAAGAAAATATATACTTGTAAACACCAAATTATCCAAGTCAGGTTATGTAATAAAATAATATTAAATCATTCTGTAATTTCATAGGATAACATATAACAAACAAAGAAAATAAAATTAAAAAGATAAAAAATTAAAATATAACCAATTCTTATTAACCTAAAGTAGAGTTAAACATAAAAATTCATCAATCTAAAGAATTAAACATCAACCAAAGAAAGAATATATATATATATATATATATAGAGAGAGAGAGAGAGAGAGAGAGAGAGAGAGAGAGAGAGAATATTCACCTTTTGGTGTGAGCAAAATATGGATTGAATGGGAGAGAAAATAACAATTTTTTATAGTAAAAAAAAAAATGGGGAGAAGAAGAATCAAATTAAAAGGAAGATGAAATGATAAAGAAATTGTAAGGTTAAGATATAGAGTAGTGGGGTGATAAAAAGGTAAAAATAAGTAAATGTTGGAGAATGTGTAATTGTAAAGTGACAAATTAATAAGGAGAAAAATAATTAAAAAGGATTGCCTTTTTGTGTGAGAAAAATATGGATTGAATGGTAGAGAAAATATCAAATTTTTATGATTAAAAAATGGGGAGAAGAAGAGTCAAAATAAAAGGAAGATAAAGAGATGGAAATATTTTAAGGTTAAGGCATAAAATAGTGGGGAGTTAAAAAGGTAAAAGTAAATAAATATTGGAGAATGTGTAATTGTAAAGTAGAAAATTAATAAGGAGAAAAATAATTAAAAAAAAGTGAAAATATTAAAAATAGGTTAATAATGTGGTGCTGATGTGGCTCAACAGGAGCGCAGCAAACTCTATACTTCAGCTTTTGGATATATATAGATTTATGCTCAATGTATTTAAAACATATGGAATTGATTAATAAAATTATTGAATGTTTTGAGGATAGAGGCATAACAGCCTATTTGGTTTCATTCTCCCCTTTTCTTCCTCCTCCTTCTCGTATGGTATAGTTCACAGATACTGTTCATATGGCATTCTTTCTTTCTTGCAACTCTATTTTAGATTGATGGTTTTTTTTTTTTTTTTTTTTTGTGTCTCTACTTTTGGATGATACACTTTCGTGGTGTGTTTTTTGAGTTATTTATCACATGTACTCTCTATCCCTCTTATAGTTTTAGTTTGAGTTAATTTTTAGATATTTTAGAAGTGAGATGATTATGTATTTGAATGTCTCTATAAATTATTTGAATAATATCAATTATAAATTTGTGATGATGTTTGGTTATCATGATAATGTTCTTAAGAGAATGAAAAATTCAAATAATTAATTTTGGAACTTAAAAATTTCAGTTTTTAGAAGAAAAAAACCATAACACACTAATCACTATACAAAAGTTTGAATAATATAGATCACTTGGAAAAAGAATAGTATTTCTATCTTTTATCTCAAATAATAATAATAATAATAATGGAATAATATCAATCAAATGCACCTAAGATTTTTTTTTTTTTTTTTTAAATCAAAATAATAGAATGACATATTTGTAGAGATGGAGAGATGAAATATAATTTTAGAAATATTATTTCCAGTATGTTTTATAGAATAAATCATATATTATACAACGTTACAAAATAGTTGTATATTCTCACGCATCGCGTGGGTTTGCAACTAGTATATATAAAGACACTTTCTTGTACTAAAAGCATTAGGACTCCTATCAGGACTACTAATTTAATTAGTAAAATAAAGTCTAATAAAATTCTAACTTGGGCCTATGGCTATAAACGAGCCAAGTTGGTAATTGAACCTATGAGGTCATTTTTTGATTAATTTATTCTTTTCCCATATATAGTAAAACCATAATTAAAAATTTTTATCTCATCACAAATCTATAAAATTTTACTACGAATGGTCTGTTTATATTATCAATGCACTACAAATAATTATTTTATATCATATGAACCTATTTACAAACTTATATATTTCAATCTCAAGTCTATATAATTATATTTTTAGTCAAGTATACATATAAAAATATAATGATTATTTATAGTTAAATCGGACCTTATGTTTAGAGCCTAAACTTGAAGTTGAGCTTGGCTTGCTTGCTAAGGAAACAAACATAAACAAGTTTTTTTATGAGTTGAGCTTAAGTTCTTCATGAATAGCTTGATTCATTTACAGCCTTGCTTTGAGCCTAAAGAAAATAAACCTAAGATACTTAGGATCTCCTAGAAGATTCTAGGCTCAACTAAATTACCCAAAATACCCATAATTTGCAAGAATTGCAGAAATTACAGATTTGACCCCAACTACAAAATTGACCATAGCTTATGAAATAAAGATCCAAATAAAAAACTTGTGCGGGTCGCAAATGAGGCCGATGGGCTCAACCCCACTTGGGCTCAACTTATTTGTTTGTTGGACTGAATTTCCTACTATGGGTGGTTCTCCAACTAAAGGCTCAATGAGATCACTTTTCTCCTCTTCAGCAACACACTACTTCCTCTTCCTCCCCTAAGATATTCTCCCCATTTGAATTTTCTACTCCCTCTCTTCTCCACCCTCTTTTCAACCAGCCCTTCCCTCTTATCCTCCCCTCCTATTTATAGTTCCTAGCTCAGACGTAGGTTATCAATGCCACAGAGGGTCCAGTAAGGTTTTCTATAAGTGGGAGGTCAGGTATGGGTGGCTTTGGGACTTGGTTCCCACCCCCGTCGGCAGCTGGGCAGAGTCGGTGCGCGCTTAGTGTTACGGAGGGTCCTATCAGGGGGATGATAAGTGAGAATCTAGGCTTGGATGGCTTTGGGACTTGGTGCCCACTTCTGTTTAGAGCTCGACAGCGGCGCTTAAAGGGACTTCTCTAAGAAAAACAAAGATGACGCGCCGTTCAGTGACCTTTCCAAACATGCTCGGTAAATATATGCCGAGCATAACTTTAGTAGTGAAGCTCGGGCCCCCGGGCTGCGGTAGTGAGGGTTGGGCTTTAGGGCGAATGAGAGTTGGGCCCAATTACTGTGCATTCGAAGCGGAGGCTAGGGGCTGAGTGGGCCCAACGGTTTGGATGCCGCACAAAACTGTTTTAAACCTAAAAGACTCATACTTAGACGTTCAAAACCACATGACTTTTACTTCAATTGGACTCGCATGTGAACCCCATAAAATAATTCTTGAATAGCCAATAGACAAATTTGTAAAATATCCATCTTCCATGGTTGCACCAAAGAGAGAGAGAGAGAGAGAGATGGATTGTTTTGGGTGGCAACAACAGTGGGGTGCGTTGGGTTGTCATTGTAGGGGATGGGAGTGGGTCAATGGGTTGGGAATGAAATACAAAAAAAAAAAAAAATTTCAATTTAACCAAGATTTTACACTGCACTAATACTCTAAATCAATGAAAGCATTTTCGAAAAAAAAAAAACTTTTTGAAATACTGTCTGTATATAAAGTTTCAAAATCTATTCCTTGGTAGGCAAAAAATACAACATTACTTCTTTGACGAATATTTTTTTTTTACCTATTTTTTTGGGGTCATTTCTAAATAGTGTATAAGTTTACTTTGGAGGCCTATTTTTTTTTTTTTTTTTTTTTTTTGCAGAAGAAAAAACTGAAGATGAAGTAGCGTCAGAGCCTCATGGTATGGTGATTGATGTTAAAGAAGTTAAGATGACTAATTCAAGTGGACAAAAGAAATTTGAAAATGAAGAAATTGGGCATAAAGCTTCTTCACAATTAAGACAACTAGAGGGTATACAGGTTGAGGAAATGCAACTGCAAGCATCAAGTACTCTAAAACCTCAAGGAGTGGTGTTTGATGGTGAAGCAATTAAGATCCTTAAATCTAGTGAGATGGAACCAGAAGCAAGTGAGCAACATGGATTATTTCTCATGCAGGGTGGTTTAGGATTAACTAAGCCACCAAAGGATGAGGATTGGAAGAACGCCAAAGAGATTTACTTGATGGACAATGAGTTGTCTGATTTACCTGAGAATCCAAGGTGCCCCAATCTGTCAGCTCTGTTCCTTCCAAGAAACAACAAATTAAGAATGATTCCTCAGCCATTTTTTAATTTCTTGCCAGCCCTTCAAATCCTAAACTTATCCAGGACTGGTATCAAGTCTCTGCCTGATTCTCTTATCAGATTGGTAAGCCTCAAAAGATTGTTTCTAAATGATTGTCACCGTCTCATGATTTTGTTGCCAAAAATTGGAGATCTCAAGCAACTTGAGGTTCTTGATCTTGAAGGGGCAAACATTATGGATTTGCCTAAGGAGATTAAGAATTTAACTAATCTGACATGCTTGGAAGTTTCATTTTATGGATTTACGAGTAATGGTAGGAGAACCATGCAATCAAATGCTGTGGTTCCTTGTGGGGTAATTTCTGCATTGTCTCAGTTAGAGGAGCTGAATATTGATGTAAATCCAGATGACGAGCGGTGGGATGCATGTGTGGAAGATATTGTTAATGAAGTATGTACCTTAAAGAGGTTGGAAACTCTTAAATTCTATTTTCCAAGGGTGGAACTTTTGAGTCACTTCCAGTGGAATAGCCCATCACTTACTAATTTCAGATTTACTGTCGGTCACCATGTCAAGCGCATTATATCTCGAGTCCCTTCTGATGCTGAGTTTGAGCTGGAACGATGGGAGAGATGCTTGAAATACATAAACGGTGTGGGTGTCCATAGGGATATTAAGAATGTACTCCAACATGTGACCGCTTTTTTCTTGGACAGGCATGCGACTATTAAGAAGCTATCCGATTTTGAAACTAGAAATATGAAGCAACTAAAATGCTGTGTCGTGGGGGAATGTAATGAGCTTCAAGTGATTATAGATGCAGCAGATGCTTATGGGGAAGATGGTATAAGTGAAATAGTATCTGAGTCATATGATGCTGAAAGAATCGTTCTTGGATCACTTGAATACCTGTATATATATTATATGAAGGGTTTAAGAAGCATATGGGAGGGGTCAGTGCAGCAGAATTCCTCATTTCTTCTAAAGTCCTTGACATTGCGCACATGTCCTATGTTGACCACTATTTTCACTCAAGGGTTGCTTGATAACCTATGCAACTTAGAAGAGCTTAAAGTTGAAGACTGCCCCTCCATCAAAAGCATAGTAAGCTGCGGAAACTTTGCTGAGCTTAGAGCCTCTCATTTTCTCCCAAATCTTAGGAAGATTTTGCTTCATTACATGCCTGGGTTAGTTAGCATCTCTAGTGGTTTACACATTGCACCACAGTTTGAATTTCTGAGTTTATATAATTGCCCAAATCTTAAGAATCCATTAGTTGATGAAGTATCTTGTCAAGATTTGAAGAAGATAAAGGGTGAGAGGAGTTGGTGGGAAGCATTGGAGTGAAGCAATGGTCGTCCGTGTTATTTGGATGAAATTTTTGTCCCAACTGACATATGAGATTGCTGGGCACTTGAAATATTCAGTAATCAAAACTAGTCTGTGCATTTCCTTATTTAAAGTCATTGGTTTCAACTTTCATGTGAATGATGGTATATAATGTACGCTGAGACACATCCATGGACCACATTCTATTTGCTCTGCTCATACCCCTGTAGGCTGCAGCAGCAATGGTGTTTAGACCCTAGTTACATTGAATATAAAGGCCAATTAGTATTTTTTTTTATATATACTAGCAAATTTATATTTAAATTGAATATCATACTCCCTCTGTCCCATTTTTTTTGTCCTCTATCCTATTTTAAGATGTCCCCAAATATTGTCATGTTTCTAAAAATAAAAGTTATTAATTTACTAATGTTCCTATTATACTCCTATTAATTTACTAATTCAATTTTTTAATAAATTTTTTTAATGGTAGTTTTGAAAACTTACACATTTTTAAAAGGTAGACAAAGCAATAAATGATGTTTCCTTAAAAAGTTTGACTTTTTAAACAGGACAAAAAAAATTGGGATCGAGGGAGTATCATTTTATAGATCATCTTTTTTTTTTTTTTCTTATTAATATACACATTTTAAAATAAAATAATTATTGATAATTCAATTCATGTGGACATTGATGGTTAACTTCTTTATCTTCACTTGAAAAAACACTAATGGGATTTTGCCACATGTATTATTCAGTATCCACCAGCTCTATATCTGCTTTTAGCCAAATTTATGTCTCTCTTTTTTTTTTTCTTTTTTTTTTTAAGATATTTTGTTTTCAGAGCCAAATTTATGTCTTGTCTATAACATAAAGCAAAAACAAGCCGTTTATCAAACCGTTATCAAAAGCGCAAAATAAGAATTAAATAAAAAATCCTCCAATTTATTCTCTCTGTGAAATCTCGATGATGACTTGTCAAGGCACTGCCGATGAAGTCACTTCCTACGGCATTCATGCGAAAGCCAACGAGCCTCACTCGTTCCTCGGCACTCAAATGCAAACTCATGACTTGGCCGAACAAGCCAAAGCCCGGGCCTACGCGGCCTTCTCCGCCGGCGACTTCTCCTCGGCCGTCCGCCACTTCTCGAAGGCGATGTCTGTCGGTCCCTCCAACTACCTCCTCTACTCAAACCGATCCGCCACCTACGCCCGTCTCGGTAAGCACTCCGAGGCCTTGGCCGACGCCGAGAAAACCGTTCAGCTCAAGCCTGACTGGCCCAAGGGCTACTTCCGGCTCGGCGAGGCTCATTTCGGCTTGGGCCACTTCGACGAAGCTGCAGCGGCATATACGAAAGGCCTAGCTATAAAGACATATACGAAAGGCCCTAAGTGCGACCCCTATGACGAAGGTCTTAGAGCGGGCTTAGCGAAAGTACAGTCCGCAATTTCACGGTCACGAGCCGAGCCGGAGAGGAAGGCGCTGGCTCATAAGGAAATGGATTTCGATACGGCGATTGCGCATCATACGAAGGCGATCGAGTTGAACGATTAGGACATTTCGTTTCTCTTGAATCGAGCCCTCACTTATTTGAAAATAGGACAGGTATGATATGGGCTAAGCTGTCCTTATAAGTGTGAGGCTAATACAATGATAAATTATTGGTTGTCTAGAACAATTAGAAAATAGTGAATTTAATTATTTAATTTTAAAATTGTTTAATGTGCTTTAAAAAGTAGCACAAATCATATTAGAGTAAATTGCATCACTTTTTTATCTTTTTTTAATAAGTTTATAGTCTCAACAATTTCACAAAATATTTCACCAATGTCAAGGTGACAAGTTGTGAACGGCAAAGGATAAAGGGATGTTTGATTTAGATGTGAACTAGTAAAAATTATTCAACTCAATTGTTATGAAAAATTTTAAGTCTGTAACATTACTCTTTGTTTTTTCTTTTTTTGGCTAACATAGGGTTTTAGTGCATTTCACAAAATGACCCTATCCTACACATACCGGATAAATACCGGGTAAACTGCATTTACCAGTATACTTCACTTTCACTTGTGCCTCATGAGGATAAATTGCTTTGTCAAGGACGAAAAACTCCTGGATTATCCAGTAATTGGTTCTAGTAGATGGGGTTAGTTACCCATAGGAATTTGTTTAACAGTGTAAATTGTTGTATAGTATGCTCTGCAATGTGCAACTATTATGAGTGAATTTCTCCTATGTCATCTATGAAAAAAAAGTATACTTCACTCACATGTGGTTTGGGACGGTTTTACATCAGCTACCTGTGGTTTGGTCTTGATAAATACACCTTCAAACATGAGTTCATGACACAAATCACCAGTGAGTAAAATGATGCAACCTCCCCCCGCCCCCCCCAAAAAAAAAAAAAAAAAAACTCTACCTAAATTAATTTCAGCCAGGCCAAACCTGCTGAATCACCGAATGACCTAAATCCTATCATCTTGACAGCACTGATGTGTATATAAACATGTAATCCATTTAATAATAAGGTAATATGGCTTTAATTGTGATGTGTTTGGAATTTTTGAATGCTCACATAGAATTGGCCCATGTGCCATTGTTTTAGCTTATAGATGGAGCAGCATCAGAAGGAGATCGTTCATTCTTTTTACATCTTTTTGAGCATCAAACTGTTTTTTTGACAATGTTTTGCCACCGTCTAAAATGGTCCTAGTTACTGGCGACACTTGTTGCTATGAAATGTATGCATTGATTCTGAAACATGTGTACTGAGTTCCATTCCTGTTATAGTTTGATGCTTACACACAGCCAAGATATGATACGAATATTGGATGTATTAAACTGTCTGATATTGTCATTTATTTATTTTTAACACGCTCTGATCCAACTACTAATATTATTGTTAGTTCAGTATGTGGAATGTATTAAAGATTGTGATAAGGCTGTTGAAAGTGGAAGAAAGCTGAGATCAGACTCTGAGATGATAGCAATAGCTTTGACTAGGAAGGGAACTGCCCTGAGGAAAATGGCAAAATGCTCTAAGGACTATGAACCTGTTATTGAGATTTTCCAAAAAGCTCTTACAGAGCATCACAACGATGACACATTGAAGGAGCTAGATGATGCTATAAAAGCAAAGAGGGATCTAGAGCTACTACTAGAATCCTTTGATCCAAAATCTTCTGATGAGGAACATAAGAAAGGTATTCCCTCCCTAGAACACTAAACCTATTGTTTTATTTGTCTTATGTGTAGGGACGGAACCAAAATTTTAATCTGGGAGGCCAAAGTATAAACAAACTTTGACTGTTCTCATCTGATTGGCCCATGGTAATGCCTTCTAATTGTTTAATCAATAGCCTCACTAAGTGGTTAAAAAAGAGCTATGAATCTTGTGCTGTTACAAAAGACTTAACAACTAACTAGTTAAAAAAAGGAAATTAAGCAACCTATTACAAAAACTTCAAAAAAGCTTAGATGCTCCTGCATCAAAAACTGCTATCAATTTTATTGCAAAATGTTTACAGTTTACGAATTGACGTGGAAATTTGTGACTCAGCTGGTTAAGTGGGGTCACATGTCAAGTGTGATGCACGTGTTATTTTTTTGTTAATATAACACCAACACAGACAGCAGGACATTGCAGCAACGTTATAAAATTGGGGGGTCATTAATGAATCTCGAAAGCATGGAGGACATTGTAATTAGAGTAAAAGATTAGGATCGAACAGTGTAATTTATCCTAACAAAAAAAAAAATTTCAGAGCTAATCAGTCCCAACACTGGCATCAATTATCAAAGACTTTCCAGGATGGAATCATCAAAGGCATCTCATTCTAATAAGAAATACCAGGATAGTGAGCCTACCGTTGTTGTTGCTAATCCTTTCAATTCCGATGATGGGTACAGATGGCGTAAATATGGGCAGAAGCTGGTCAAGGGCAATGAATATCCACGAAGCTACTACAAATGTACATGTGTGGGTTGTAATGTCAGAAAATGGGTTGAGCAATCTCCTGCCGGAGAAATACCTAAAATTAAGTACGAAGGCAAACATAATCATGAGATGCCTAATAAGCTTGCAAAAGAAAGTAGTGATTTGCAATATCTGGCCGAAAATATGAACATTCAAAGTCAATTGGAAACAAAAAGTGACTGTGAGGAGGAAGATGGCTACAAGTGGCGTATATATGGGAAGAAGAAAGTTAAACGCAGTGAATATCCACGAAGCTACTACAAATGTACATATCCGAATTGTCTTGCCAAAAAAAAGGTTGAGTGTTCTCATGCAGGACATAAAATTGAAATTGTCTACAAAGGCACTCATAATCATCCAAAGCCTCAACCCAGTATTAAGCGAGCAAAAGAAGGTAGCGATCTCAGTGAAAATATAAATTCTCAAGCTAAGCCAGATCTGGGTTTGCAAAGCCAGGCTGGAAATTGGAACAAGTCAAGTCAAGTGGTACCAGCTTATACAGTTCCTGAGAGGGATCAAGAATCTACTCAAACAGCACTCACTCAAATAACAGGATCAAGAGACAGTGAGGGGGTAGGTGATGCAGAAACAATAGAAGAGGGGAATGGGCCAAATCCAAAGAGAAGGCATGTTCCAACCTATTTTTGTACATATTCATCCTTTTACCCTTTTTGGTTTTTTGTGATTTTTGAAATATATATATATATATATATATTTTTCCCTTGGAGTGCAGGATGAAAAATGCTGGGACATCTGAGGTCCCTTTGTCACACAAGACCGTGGCAGAACCAAAAATCATGGTGGGCAAAGGCAATCCTCATCAAGGTGGTAACTCCATCTGTTTCTTTTCTTTTTCTTTTTCTTTCTCTTTTGTGTGTGTGTGTGTTTTGTTCCCATGATTGCGTGGTGCAATTGGATTCTAAGAATAAATCACCATTTTTCTGACAAGAAAATTAAAATCATTAAATTGAGTGACAGAGTTGCATCAACTTTGACCCCAGTTAAATGGCTTCTTGTATAAATAAATTACCTCTAAGATGAAGCTTTAGGGTTTATATAATTTGAAGTGTGGCGAGCTTTTTATTTTTATTGTCTGATCTGATTTGCAATCAACTTTTAAAAATGATTTTATTTATAATTTGTCTCCAATTTTTTTTTTAATTTAATATATATTAAAGGGACTGAAGCTTACAATCCTAAAATATGGTTAAACACGTCAATGAGGCTGTCTATTAAAGTTAAAGAGTTTTTTTTTTTTTTTTTGATAGGTAACCAGTGCATTTTTATTGGTCAATAAAAATATAAACTTTGAGTTTACGATGATGAATACAAAGGAACAAGGAATACATAAATTCAAACAATCAAATTATTGGTGTAAGAGAAGCTAGGAAATCAAGAATGGATGAACAATCTGAGGAACCCCAATACCTGGACCAATCAAAGACAGTTCTGGCACAAATATTTGAGTTAATGCAATGAGTTTTCGATGTCCTCAAACAAATGAAGATTCCACTCCTTCCATACAATCCACATCAAACAACCTGGAATCATGTTCTAAACATATGAGCCTTGCTTCTCAAGCCAATTCCTCCAACAAAACAATTAACTCAATATAAAGTCTGTCATGACTCAATGAGTCCCAAATATCTTAAACACGTCCACCAACAGAGTATGGGAAACATCACAATGAAGAAGTAAGAGATGATCCACTGATTTCCCAATACTTTAACACATACAACACCAATTCACTTGTGGCAATCCTCTCCTCATAAGATTATCCAAAGAAAGGATCCAACATAAAGCTGCTGTCCACATAAAGAAAGCTACCCTTTTAGGAACCTTAACTTTCCAAATACACTTACATGGAAATGGAGAATTAGTAGCACCTCAAATCTCTTGATAAGAAAACCAAGTCTCAAACTTGCCACTCCCTTTGAGGCACCAACGCATCATGTTGGCTATCACTTCACTCACCATTTGGAACCCAAGAGTAAATATGATCAAGAAAAGAGAAAATCACCTCGACTTCTCAATCATAAAAATCTCTGTGAATTCTCAAGTTCCAAGTCCTATTATTCCCATCTACCTAGTGGTCCAAAACATTAGAGATAAAAGCTTCCTTATAACATTAACACTCAAAAAGATCAAGGTAAAGAGTCTTAAGAGAAGTGTCCCTAGACCACCAATCATGCCAAATAATAATATGATTACCCTCTCTAGCTTCGAAAGCCAAATGTTCAGAAAAACTATCCCAACGTACTCGTATACTACACCATAAACCACACCCATGAGCCCCCTAACTAACTTTAGTACTCCTCCTCCCTCTATCCCCATATTTGGTGGAATAACCCGTCTTCATAAATGAGAAACTTTTTTCTTATGATGTAGGAGAAGTTCACTTAGATTAGTTGCATGTCACATAGCATACTGGACAAAAATTCTCACTGATAATCAAACTTCTATAGGCAACTAACTCCACCTGCCGGGACTAGTTACCAAGTAATTTAGGAGTTTTACTTTTACTTTTACACCCCTGATAGGCTAAGCAATTTATCCTCATGCCCAGGAAGGAAACTTCATGCCCAAACCTCCATAATCATTTCCCTAGCAATGCTTACCTCAATGTGAGAAAAAACCTTGTCCCTTGCCACCAAGAGGTATTTGAAGCCTTCCTCTGATGCCCCCTAGAAGAAATTTCTTTAAATTCTTTCCAATCTGTCAGCCACAAATTTAGGGATGGTAAACAAAGAAAAATATTATGTTGGAAGGCTTGACAGAGTGCTTTTCAATAAAGTGAGTCTACCTCCCTTTGATAAGTAGAGTCGCTACCAACTAGAAAGTTTCTTTTCCATCTAATCCAAAATGGGATTCCAAATAGAAGTTACCTTTAAACAGTGTACCCAAAGACATTCTGAAATATTTCATTGGCAAACTACCCACCTTGCACTGAAGTATACTAGCTTAATCATCCAGGTTACTCACCTTCCTAATAGGGACAATTTTAATTTTCCCCACATTAACCTTCAATCCAGTAATTGCTTGGAAACATATAAGAGTCATCCTGATGTAAAACAATCATTCCCTAGAAGCATTGCAAAATAAGATAGTGTAATTAGCAAAAAGATGTGAGATACACTCTCTATCTGTGTTATTAAGCCTCACATGAAATCCATGTATTAAACCGCTCTCCTCAATTTTCTTCAATATCTTGGGCAAAACCTCCATGATCAGATGAAACAAAAGAGGTGACAAAAGATCTTCTCGTTTCAAACCCCGTGTGCTTAAACCCAGCAGGGGGAGCCATTAACCAATGTTGAGAAATGAACAGTGGTGACACAGGGCCTAATCCACCTCCTCCATCTATCCCCCAAACCCATTCTGCTCAAAAGATTAAACAAAGAATCTCAATTCACATGATCATAAGCTTTTTCTATGTCCAGCTTGTAGGCCACATCCGGGATACAGCTCTTCAATTTTCTATCTAGCCACTCATTAGCAATGAGTACTAAATCTAAAATCTGCCTACCACTAAAAAACATCCATACTAGGTGCTCAACAATCTCAACCAAGTATCAATCACAACAAAAGCATCCACTTTGATATCACAAATTTCGCCATAGGGATCGATAAAAATCACATAAATTCTTCATAATTACATATAACTCACATAAATTATGCCAATAAGCATGCCACGAAAAAATACACAAAAATATTACAAAAGTAGGAATTAAATTGAGATTTTGAGAGAGAGAGAGAGGTCGTGTGGGTTGGCAGCGATAGTGGGGCAGGGTGGGTTGGTTGTTGTAGGGGATGGGGGTGGTCAATGGATTGGGAATGAAAAATAGCAAAAATAATTACAAAAAAATGTTCACTGTGGGTTATCTTGGCTAAAACTGGTGGATTGCTGGTCTAATCTGTTGTGTTGGAAGAGCTTTGTTGGTGGGCTCGTGCAATGGTTTCTCTTGTGGTTTGGAGTGATTAGCTTGGGGGTGGGAGTTGGCTACTTACTCAGGAGTTGGAGGGTGTTCTGTTGTGCTCTCTGAAAATGTTTTTTTTTTTTTTTTTTTGAGAGTCAAAACAGAGTATTATTATTATAATGCTGGAAAATCAGAAATAACAACATGACTAATATCTATTGGATCATGCTCCATCTAGACTAATAAAGGAAAAGAAACAATTGCTCTCTTAGCTAAAGCATGGGCTGCACAAGTACCCTGCCGCCTAGTATGAGAGAAAGAAAAGGTTCTAAGCGAACCTACTATAGACATTGTGTCTTTGATAATCACCCTCATGGCTGAATAAGCCCCGTCCACTGCCTTCAAAGCCCTCCAAACTACCTCAGAATCTCCTTCAAATTCAGCAACCGATAAGCCCAATCCCACAACAAATTTTGCTGCTCTTCTTATAGCTAATGCTTCCAGCACCTCCACTGAACCCGGGTCAGGTATTTTTTCAGCTAAGGTAGCAATCACATCCCCCTTACCATCTCTAACTATAACCCCTATCCCTACTTCCTCTGACTCGGCGAACACAGCACCATCATAATTTGCTTTATACATTCCATCCCCTGGAGGTATCCATTTTGTATTTTCCTTTCGTTGCTGCACCTTGGTCACTTGGATTTTTGATTGAAAATCCGAGAGGTAACTTCTAGCTATTTCAAAAAGCTTATCTCTCAGCACCCCTTTCTCATTTAGCCTTAGCTTGTTTCTTTAAGTCTAGGTAAACCAAGCCACCACCCCAAACAGCTCCAGTCTCTTTGCCCTCTGTCCGACCAGGTTTATTAGTTCTTGCATGTCCTGAAGACGAGGAACCTCTGTTTGGACCTAGCTGAAATAGGGTTTCCAAATTTCTTTGAGTGTCTCGCAACTCCACAACGCATGGAACGTTGTTTCCTGATCCAGAAGGCAGGCATTACACCTCGCATCCTCAAGAATTTTTCTTTTCTTCAAATTATCCTTTGTGGGCAGCACATTAGAGCAGACTCTACAAAGAAAAAACTTGATTTTGTTAGGAACGTGAAGCTTCCAAAGGCATTTCCAGAAAGCTGATCTATGCAATGAGTCCGAGCTTGATACAGCATTGGAGTTTGCTTCCTTACATAACATTTGATACCCCAACTTAACCGAATACTCCCCATCGTGACTGTCGGGCCGAATGAGGCGATCTTTCTATTCAGTCCAGCTCAGTGGAATTGCTTTTATTCTAGTAACCTCAAAACTCAAAAAATGCTAGTTGAGCAAATTAATATTCCAAGACCGAGTGTTTGGATTTATGAGGGCAGCAACCTGAGATCCTTTTAATGCCACTACCTGTGGAGAAACAATCCTAGCAGACCCTTTCCCTGGCAGCCAATTTTCTCCATATATATCTATACTCTTCCCATCTCCTATTCTCCATCTCATACCCATCAAAATCACATTTCTTGACTTAAGGATACTCTGCCAAGCATAAGAACCTGTGGCTGCTAAGGCTTCAAAAATGGACCCCTTGGGAAAATACTTCACTTTAAAGACCCAATAAAAAAGAGAGGATTGGTCCTTCAATAGTCTCCACACTTGTTTTGCCAACATTGCATCATTGAATTTTTCCAAGTCTTTGAAGCCTAACCCTCCTTCTAATTTAGGCTGGCAAAGAACCTCCCATTTTTTCCAATGAATTTTCCGTTGCTCACCCTTTTGTCCCCAAAAGAATTTCCGGATTAATGCCTCAATTTCATGACAAAGACCCACCAGTAATTTGAAGCAACCCATTGTGAATGTAGGAATCGCTTGCACCACTGCTTTGAGAAAAATCTCTCTACTCGCTTGGGACAATAGTTTTTCCTTCCACCCTTGAAATTTGCTCCACACTCTTTCTTTGATGAAATTTTGACTTGCTTTTCTATTCCTTCCAACCACCGCCGGCAAGCCAAGGTACTTCTCATACTCTTTCACCTCCGGCACCTGTAAAAATCACCGGTACTTCTCATACTTCTCATACTCTATAAATGTTTTATGTGTTAAGGCCAGGCCTAAAACATTTTAGGCCTTTCTCAATTGTGTTTTCCCACTCAACCTAAAATATTTTTGGGAAAACCAGGATTCACCTGCACCAAACACACAAAAACAATGAAAACATTTTAGGAAAGCGACAAACTTTTGCGTTACTGTCAACATATTAGGCTTCATGAATTATTCATTGGTGGACAAAATATACAACATTTTTTCTTTGACAAGAAATACCAATTACTTCTTTAAAACAATACTATTTTTTTTTTTTAATAGAGAATGTATTTTTTATTTTTTATTTTTGTTGTTGGCCATAATAGAAAATGTTTTTTTTTGGGGTGGGGGGGGGGAGGAGGGTTATTTACAATGGGTCAGACCACTGAGTTGAATCTCGCTATTAACTTCAGGTCAGACCACTGAGTTGAATCCCGCTATTAACTTCAACGACCTGCTGCCTGCCGGTTGTTGGCTGGTTGTTTGGCTACAGTTTGGGAGTTTTTCCAGACTACTATGGTTGGTTCAGCTAGAAAAAAGTTTCTCTCCAAACTCGTTTGGAGAGAAATCCTACAAACTCATCATATATCTTTATATTGAGTGTGAATTTTGAAAATCTAACCATTAAATTGCATGTTCTTATTACATCCTTAATGCGTACAAAATTTCAAGAAAATCAAAGATCAATTGCTATATCATCAAATAAATGTTATAATATCAAGTTTTTGTAATCTAAAGTTATATATAAAAAATAAGTTAATTGATCAAATAATAAATAACATCCGATTTAAATAAAATTTGATATGCATGTTAAGGACATAAGGAACATGAAATTCAAAGGTTAGATTTTCAAAATTCACACCCAAAAAGGAAATATATGAGAAGTTTGAAGAGTTTCTCATCAAACTAGTTTGGAGAGAAACTTTGTTTGTTCAATTAATAATATTCTCCCCTCCCTCTACAAAACGAACTGTGCCCAATCCAATCTTTGACCTTAGATATCCTATTTTTGGGGTTGGAACTGGCTTTGTGAAAGATTAACTGATAAGCATTAGAGCATCCGTAGCAGATGTTCCAAAAATTATGCCATTTTACAACATCAAACACCTACTTTATTATTTTACCACATCATTTTACAACATCCCATTTATTAGATGTTTTATCCCTCAGTTCTATACATTAAAATAATATTTACTTCCTATTAAAATAATATATTATCTCATTCACGTTATCATCAACAACAGCCACACCATCAACGGCACAATCACCAGCCACCAATATCCACTGCTACAATAACACCTCTACTGCAAACCAACAACCACAATTACCAATATCAGATCAACCCAAATTGCAGCAAAAAAAAAAAAAAAAACCCACAACCAGAGAGAGGCAGAGTGAAAGGCGGACAGAGAGGAGAGGGAACACCGGCTAAACCCATCTCCACCGAGCCTAACGCCGTAGCGACATTCTTCAAGGCGATGGTTGGCGATGGTCGGCGATGGTCTCCACGATGATTGGCGATGGTCAGCGATGGTCTCCATAGAGCGTGGGTCTACAGTGGGTTACGGTTTTGGTTTGTGGTTGTGGTCTCAAGTAATGGATCTGTGGGTTGAGTTTAATTTGCAGTGGGGGTGGTTGTGGATTCCGATGGAGTAGTGGGTTCCAATGGAGTGGTGGATTCCGATGGTTGTGGGTTAAGATATGGTGGTGTCGTGGTGGGTTTGTTGGGTGTTTTTGGATTTGGGTTTTGTTGCTGCGGTGGTGCTTGTGGTTGGCTGAGGTGGTGGTTGTGGAGGATGACGATGATTGGCCGCCGCCGCCGCCTTCTTTTGGGCCACCTTCTTCTTGCTCGCGTCCGATTGTGAGAAGAGGAAGAATAGGTTGGGAACTTGGGAGGAAGAGAGAGAGACAAATTCTGAGAAGGGAGAGAGAAAATCAAATAAAGAAATGAGAGGAGAGAGAAAAGTCAAATAAAATAATACTTTTTGGTTTACCACATATGTCCGTACCGTTGCAAATTTGCAACGGTATGGACATAAATGGTATAATTTTACCACATTTGCAATATCTGATGGGGAGCTCTTTTTTGTGGTTGGTGTGAGATATGTGCCAAATATTTAGCATTTGGCACATATCCCACATCTACTGTGGGTGCTCTTATGCGGGTGCAGTTTATTATCATCACTTGGTATTTTCCATTGCGTTGAGTTTGTTTTCTTTTAAAATTAGAATTTTATGTGTCCTTTGGTCATTGCTCTTTTTCTTTCAAGAATTTTTTTTTTTTTTTTTGAATTTCTATTATCTTATTTCTTTATAATTTTAAAATGGATGGAAAACTTACTCAATTAATTTAGGGATACTTGGTAAATCTCACATGTGCTTGTTCAATATATATCTTCTCAATCTTTTCTTTTCCTTTTTTTTGGGGGGATCATTTCTGTATAGGAAGTATAAATTTTCTTGAATTTTTTTTTTTTGGCAGATAAAAACGGTGAAAAACAAATAGCATCAGAGCCTCATGGTATGGTGTTTAACGTTGAACCAGTTAAGATGACTATTTCAAGTGAACAAAAGAAAATTGAAATTGGAGAAATTGAGAATTTAGCTTCACAAGAAAGACAACCAGAGCGTATAAAGGTTGAGGAAATGCAACCACAACCATTAAGTACTCAAGGAGTGGTGTTTGATGATGGAGCAGTTAAGATCCTTAAATCTAATGGGCAGTTGGAATCTCAGATTGTAGACATTGAGATGGAACCTGAAGCCAGTGAGCAATGTGGATTATTTCTCATGCAGGGTGGTTTAGGATTAACTAAGCCACCAAAGGATGATGATTGGAAGAACGCCAAAGAGATTTACTTGATTGGGAGAGATGCTTGAGATACATAAATGGTGTGGGTGTCCCTAGGGATACTAAGAATGTACTCCAACATGTGACCGCATTTTTCTTAGACAGGCATGTAACTGTTAAGAAGCTATCTGATTTTGGGACTAGAAATATGAAGCAACTAAAATGTTGTGTCGTGGGGGAATGTAATGAGGTTCAGGTGATTATAGATGCACAAGATGCTTACGGGGAAGATGGTATCAGTGAAATAGAATCTGAGTCATATGATGCTGAAAAAATCGTTCTTGGATCACTTGAATACCTGTATATATATTATATGAAGAGTTTAAGAAGCATATGGGAGGGGTCTGTACAGAAAAATTCTTTATTCCTTCTCAAGTCCCTGACATTGCGCACATGTCCTCAGTTGACCACTATTTTCACACAAGGGTTGCTTGCTAACCTATTTAACTTAGAAGACATTAAAGTTGAAGATTGCCCCTCCATCAAAAGCATAGTAAGCTGCGAAATCTCTGCTGAGCATAGAAGCTCTTATTTTCTCCCAAATTTGAAGAAGATTACACTTCATTACATGCCTGGATTAATTAGCATCTCTAATGGTTTACAAATTGCACCAAAGTTAGAATGGTTGAGCTTTTATAATTGCCCAAATCTTAAGAATCCATTAATTGATGAAATCTCTAGTCAAGATTTGAAGAAGATAAAGGGTGAGAGGAGTTGGTGGGAAGCATTGGAGTGGAGCAGCAGTTGTCCAAGTTATTTGGAAGAAATTTTTGTTCCAATTGACATACAGGATTGCTGAGTACTTGAAATATTCCCTGGTCAAAATTAGCTTGCGCAAGCTCATTAATTCAATGTCAATTATGGTGTATATATAATTGCAAGCTGAGGCATCCTTGGACCACTTTCTGTTTGCTATATATGTTTATACTCTTGTAGCTGCTATGGCGATGAGATCCTATTTACATTAAATATAGTCCCTCTAGCCCGATGTGTCTTTCTAATGTTATTTGTGAAAAAAAATGTATACCGTTCGTTCAGGTTTAAGATCCTCGGAACACAAAATGCTAACGAAATCCAAGTTCATGAAAATGTGGGAAATTCGTTCCTGGTTTCTTACAAAGTGCATATTATAAAGCTCTAGACTAATATAGTCCTTTTGTGATGGTTGTCTATCTGTGATTGTGCGCTTTTTAATTTGGAAACCAGAATTCTATCCTGGTTGCATAGCCCAAACTATTGTATATACTAAAGTAATCACCTAACATTATTAAACTTTTCCCATCAATTGATTTTATGGATGATAAACGGCTCTGTTTGTTACATGGACCACGGATGTTAGTTTCTTAGATGTCACTAGGCCTTTCAACGAAAACTATCTTATGAGCTCCGCATATATATATGCTAGTTTCTTAAGAAACTGGCATATATATAGATCTTAAGGTTTTCAGCGTAATACGCATACCAATGCCATAGGAAGCTTGACCTTAGTATAGTCACTACTCACTACTCACCATGCGAATACTATTTTTGAGTTCACCTCAAATTATTATTTTTAACAAAAAGTAAAAGAAATTAAAAGAATCACCTAGAGTATATGCTTAGTCTTCCAAACGCAAATCATAATTAGTGAAACACACTTTGATGCTTATTATTTCTAAAAATCCTAATTTCTCCCTCAAAAGTTCTCATGCTTAGTTAAACATCCCTGTTCTTAACTAATTGTTACTGTTAGAAAAAGTTTATTTGCCATTAGCTGATTTTATTTTGTTTTGTCTTTGACTTCTATATATTGTCATATTTTATACGCTACATCTATATTTATATAATTAATATCTAAAAGCTAACATAGAATTTTTTTTTTTTTTAATAAATACTTATTACGCTCCTATTGAGCTATATATTAACATAGCATTTTTCTTTTGATTCATTCAGTCCATTCAATCCAATTCAGTACATTTGGTCCACTTTGGAGATGCTATGAGAGGAGAGATTTGTGTAGAAAAGAGGAAATGCTTCATTGACAATTATGCATGGTTTTAAAAACTAAAATGGTCAAATAACTGGAAAAGAGACCGATTCCCAATCTTTTTTGCTAGTTTGAAGGGTTTTACGGGATTGGATAAGTGTCTGAGTCTGATTCTATTTATAAAACTATACAATATTGTCAAATTCTTAGCATAATGTTGGTAAATTCTTGATATAATTCCATTTTTCTTATGTTGTTAAAATGTGGTACCCTTGTATAATATATAAGTGATTGATTTACTTCTATCTACTTCCTTTTTCGGTTATTCAAGACGTATAGAGAACGAATCATTTGTAAGGAGTACTAGAAATAAATTCTAACTATACATTACATTATTTACAAAATATCTCTCTTATATAATAATCAATAAATCATAACTACACATTACATTTTTCTTATATATATATATATATAACGGAGATCTCATGTGGGAGTGTATGAGGTTCTGCCATGTGGTGCTGTAATTTTGCATTTATCCTTTCTTTTTACCTCTTTTCATTAAGTTTTTTTTTTTTTTATTGTTACCCAAAAGATTACATTAACATATTTTTATTATTATTTCATTAATTGTCTGAGCTTACACCACACTTTTCTCTCTTCTTCATATCTTTTAGCATACCCACCATTTTAGTATTAAAAACAAAAGCAAAAAAGAAAAAAAAAATATATATATATATATATATATATATTATTGTATTAAAAACAAAAGCAAATATATATATATATATATATTAAGGACTAATATAACTAACCAGATAAAGGACTAGGGAGAGATAGTGAGGCACAAAAATGTTGTAGATTGTTAAATGAAACGCACTGATTCACTATTACCAAAATAAAAGACCTAAGATTGACAAAGCATTTGTAAGAGATAGAAAGAGAGGAATCTAAGGGGTTGTCACTATTGTCATGCTGGCCTCTCACTACCATCAAGCTGCCAAAACCCACGCAGGTATTTTTATTTTTTTTTCTTCTTAAGATAAACTCATTACTAACAAAGTTCTATAACAATTATGCTATAATATATGTTGAAAGTTTAGATTTGTGTGAAAACATAAGAGCTTGTTCAGACTCCCAATTAAAAATTACGGTTAAATTGCTTTTACTCTAACACATCTAAGTGTGGAACAAGAGTAAATGAAGCGCAATCACCGGATCTACTCTAGTGCATACACATGAACAATAAAACAATAAAAGTAAAACACAAGAGTAAGGGAAGAGAGAAGCAAACACAAGATAACATCAAGTCGTGTTATTTAAGAGGAAACTGAAGAACCTGATGAAAAACCTCCCCACAGCCTCCCAAGTTGAAATCGATCCACTAGAGAATAAAGTTGGAGTACAAGAATAACAAAAAACCCTCCAAACCTAGTCTACCTAATGTACTTGAGCCTTCCAAACTCCTGCTACCAACGGACTTCTCAGAGTCATGTCTTCTCTAGCTATCTGAATCCCGCAATACGCCTGATTGCATCCGCCAAGCCTCACCGGCTTCTTTTGGAAAATCCCAAAAACTTCTTAAACTCCAAAACATTTTTTACACTTTAAGAAGATGTGAATTGTGTTTGGGTACAAATCTCCTCTCAAGGAATGACAATGGGAGAGGAAGGAGAAGAGGATAGAATGATTTTTCACTAAAGATGAGTAGCTTTCTCTCTAAAAGATGGATGTGTTGTGTTGTAGAAAATCTATCTAGGGTTTTTCTCTCTAAATAGCCTCTCATACATTTGTGGGTAATGAGGGTATATATAGAATGAGTGAAGGGTAAGAAAGTCATACTTAAAATCCTCTAGGCAGAGAGTTTCGCGGGTATATCACGGGTTGGCCCTTGTTGCAAGACACTCGCAAAATTGACAGTCTGGCACGACTCTTCAACTCACATGGCTCTTTCATGGGATAGCTTCTCGCGAGGTACTCACGAAATCCACTTGTTCATCCAATACATGCTTGATTCTTTACCAACTTAATACTAAATCTAATACAATAAAATCCCACAAAATACAAGGAACAAAATAAAGCAATTACAATTGTCATAGAATAAATCACAACTTTACATATGTACAACATTCTCCAAAGGCCTTGTATCTGAATTGGCATCTCCCAATGTACAAAATGCTTGGGGGTTTAGAGGGGAAAAGGTTCGAACTGTGGGGTTAGTAGCATGTTATAATTATCTCTAAAAAAAAAAAAAACTTACATAAAACATTACAATATTATCCAGATGGGGTTGGTAGCATGTTGTAATTAGTCTCAAATGAGACTCAAATCATAACTCTAGAGTCTAGTCACACCATACTAAACCACATCCATTAGAGCAAAGGAGGCACAGAAGGTATATAAAGTCAATTCTCTTAAGAGTATGGATAATACACAGTTGTAGTGCATGATTTGAATATAATCTGATCAAAACATATCATGAACAGAATACACATCCTGCTTACATAATCCTGATGCCACATTTGAGGAGACATTTTTCATTTTTGTATGATACCTAAGATTGTACCGTGTGTAATTAATTGGAAAAATAAATGAATTTAATAGAATATTAAAATGTCATACTCGTTATTTGAATTTAATACCTGATTCTTCAAAAGAATAATACATTGAAGAAACTGAAAAGCATCTCCCAAAGAGATCCACGTTACTGCTTCTAAAAGACCTCGATAAGGAAAAAGCCAAATAACATTTTTTATCCGTACCCTATTTGTGTTGCTTATATATTTTTTCAACAATAATCTATTGCTCTATTTTGATCTTCGAAGTATCCAAAAGAGACTGGAACTCACTTAAGACTTTGATTCCATTCGTCTATGTTTTAATCGGACACCTTAAATAGATACCCACACATCAATTTAGAAAAGAAAAAAAAAACAAACAAACAAATAAACAAACTAACTAACTCAAATACCTTAAATAGAAATATAACCCAAAAAGCCAAATAAAAAACAATCCAGCCAAATCATAAAATTAAACATAATCATATTTAATGCACAAATTGAAAAGCAAAAAACCAGCCAGTAGCAGTTCTAGAGGGGCGGTAGACGTTGGGAGGAGGTAGGCCTTTTTGTGAAGTCTAATCTTCATTTTAGTGTAACTAAGATGAAGAGTTTTTTTTTTTTTGGGTAGGAAAGGATTAGAACTTAGATTAGTGGTTAACAAGTTTGTTACAAAATGTATTAGGCCAATAATCTACCCACCACATGCGGTGGTTCAACAAAAACAACAAAGGAGGTAAGAACACAACCCCATTCTAACTAACTCATCTTTTTTCTTGATTACAAACTATGGATATATGACAATGGAAGTTTTTGTTTTTTGTTTTTTCTTTATATCAGGTTGATTGGGATTGAAGTGGGGTCTTTAGACTGATACACTGGTCCTTAAAAATGGGAAGAAGGTGGACCAAACCAACAGGTCTATCGCTGATGTGACAAAATTTTAAGTGTTTTTTGTTCCTAGGTAGCATCACATGAGACATTGTAGGAGTTAATTTTTTCTCAGTTTCTGCTATTATATATAGTATATAAAGTATATAATATGAAATAAAATGATAGTGATTTTAAGCTAAGGCATCCTTGGATCACTTTCTGTTTGCTATGCTTATACTCTTGGAGTAAATTAGGCGTTGAGACCCTACCTACATTGAATACAATCCCTCAAAAGTTTATGAAACATAAGGAATTGCAATTTAAATCTTCTATATATTAATTTTGTCAATGTCCCTAAATCGCATATAATGTAACCATTGCACTATTTTCAAATGAATGCATAATGACCAATGTTCATACAATCTCATTAAATTAAATATTTTTATTAATAAAATAATCATACAAATTAGATTTTATGGAACAAATCCCAACAATATAACCATGAAGGGTTTAATCCCAAGTACATTATTACTACAACGGGTGTAATTGAGGTGAATTATAATTGTGAGGGGTGTTATTTGGAGTAAATAATAACCACGGAGGAGGATGTGATTCGAAATTTCCTGTTAGGAAAGATTTTCCTTGTGTGTGTGTGTGTGTGTTTTTTTTTTTTTTTTACAAGATAGAATTCTACTCTAACCTAATCTAAGTATATATGTGTGTGAAGCTCCCTCTGGAGACTTGAACCCCGGCCTTTGCCCCCCATACTTCACAAGCATTTATACTTGTGGAGTGATCATCGCATCAAGAGTGTGCGGTGGTGATTTTCCGTGTTGAAACAGCCTAGATTTTGGAAGTGGAAAGTTGTTCTAGGGACGATTTAATGTGTTGAAACAACCAAAATTTCAGGAAAAAAAAAAATGTTGTACTTGGGAAGATTTTACCTGTTGAAAATATCCAAACTTTAGAAATGAAATGTCGTTTGTGATAGAAGGAATGGTGGAGACTTCATTCAATTCCATGGATTTAGGAAATTCTTTGAATTTTGGGGACTTGTTTATCCTATGGATTTTGAAAGATTTGTGGAGATTCTAGTCGATTACAAGAATGATATAACTAAAAAAAAAAAAAATTTGAGTGCTCCTATGCGAAGCACAACACATGTCACTAATTCAAGGGATTAGGGGCCGAGATCTGGAGCCAATTACATTTGTTAGATATATTGTGACTCAAGTGGCATAAACCAATTGTAGACTCATGCAATTGTAAAACAAGCAACTTAACACTAGGTTAGTCTAGGATTAGTCAAGGATTATCTGGTATATAAATCTTATATTGGGTTCATTGTAGCATAAGTTCTTAATATCAATATTTAATCATCAAGAGCTTTCTCACCATGGACATAAGTACTTTAACAATGTTTTTAGAAAATCTAAATGGGGTTACTTTATAAACTCCAAAGGATCCCTGTTAGATTCTAAATATTTAGGATAAATGTTTAGGTTCTAAATTTATGATGTTAGTAAACTGAAAACAAAAACACGTCTAGATTAGGTGTTAGACATTGCTCAAGTTTGTTCAAGTCAAGATTCAAGAACAGTTAAGCTGTAGAAAGAAGAGTTTAGATTTTGTGAAACTCAACCGACCAAAAGAAAGGCTCGACTGATCGTAAATCGTATTCTACAGATTTTAAATCAAGTCTAAAGCCCATGAAAACTTTTAAAGTTTCAATCTAACACTACTAGGTATAAAAGGAAACCATAAATACGTTTCAAAAGTTCTTGGAAGTCTTGTGAGTTACTCCTATGAGATTTGTGAGGTTTCTATAACCTTCTAACTTAACAAACATCTATCGGAACGAGATCTACAATCAAGAACCGGTGGAAACAAGTTGTTGCATAAAGATCTACTACTAATGGTGATCTAAAACCTTTGAATGTGATCTCAAAGTCACAAATATGGGTGTTTGTGCATAGCAAATTCAAATAGAAGAGTTCGTAAAGTCGGAGCTGCACCTGGTCGTGCGAGTAAGTTCTTCATGAGGTAGTTTTAAATTTTAGGGAGAAAATCTATTGTAAACTTTCATTCTATCATAGTGAATTTGTTTACCTTGAAAATAGATAGGTTAAATCATCCCTAAGTTTTTACCTTGAAACTATTAGTTTTATTAGTTTTCCTGAGTCATCCTATTACTGTCTTCTTTACTTTTCTGCACTAAGTAATATGATTGCATGAGTTTAACCTAAATCTAAAAAATCAACCTAAGTAACTACTTGGTTAATTAATAAGGTTAACTGAATCTAATTTATAGGGTTCTAAACGAACAAACAATCCCCATTCTATGAAATCTAACCTTATTAAGCAATAAAATAGAGAAATTGACATAAAGTAACTCCAAAATAAATTTCTTAGAATCTTTACACTGCAATGATAAATGAGTAATGTTACAGACACAAACTATTTTACAACATTTTTATAAACTACTGATGAGCATTTAGCATTTTCCAAATAATTATTGATAAATAAAAATGTAATGTTAGTAATGAGTCCTGATTAGAACTAGTAAGAGTTTGTCACTTCAATAGTTTGTAAAAATGTAAAATAATTTGTTACTGTAGTATCATTTATGTTAAATAAGTGGTGTAAATTTTTTTCCACATCATTATTTAAATAGTAGATATTAAAAATGTATTAGTCAGTAAATATTTAAATGCAGGTGATATGATTAACAATAAATGAGATTTTGAGAACTCTAGATAAAAAATAGAATGACTTTTTTGATTAGGCAAATTCACTTTGTTTCCTTTTGTTTTTTTTTTTTTTTTTTTTTTTTTTTTTTTTTTTTTTTTTTTTTTTTGGTCCCCGCTTGTATTAAATAATACTTAACTTTTTTATTCACTCTTTTTCGCGAACATTTGTTTCAGTAGTGGTCATTTTTAAATGTTTTGCTGTCATACATTTTACTCATCAAAATTGACGAAGACTTTAGTTTTCTTATTAAGAAGTAAAGAAAACGCAAGGGAAAATAAATAAATAAATAACAAGAAGAGAAAGTTGCCTCTTTCTAAAAAAATTAGTGCAATTACTTCAAAAGTTTTGGCATGGAGCTTCCTTGTTCACTAGATTTTAAACTTTACCATTGTCTGTTTTCTTTGGATCAGAAAGTTGAGGAGGTAACATGGATTTTGCTTCATCTGTGAGGTAGGGATAAATGAGGGAGGGAACGAAAAAGTAAGGGTTTACATAGGTCTATTAACAAATTGTAACCTTTTATTGACAGATCTCAAATTGTTGGAGATTGAAATTTTAAGCATGTCGATCATTACCATTCATATTCACAAATGGTTCTCGAAGCAAAATTTTACGAATGGAGTCAAAATTTCCCGTTATTCACATTATCATTATTACTAAGAAGTTAAACAAACAGAAATACACAAAACACCTATACATCGACAAAGCGTAGTTTACCACCTTTTGTTCAGTCTCTAATAAACACAACTTTTCATGCCTCAATTTTGGATAAGTCACGCTCGTATGTTTAAATCATACTCATAATGTATCGAACAAGACAAAGTTTTGGGAAAGATGATCAGGAGGCAAACTGGACTCTGATCATTTCCAATCAAACAATTAAAAGCTGGAGGTATGTGAAAAAGGTAGATTTGACTCAAGTGAATTTGCAAGAAATTGCATCTTAAACAGTATTAACTTCATTAGAAATTTTATAAAATCATAACCAACTATATAAAAGGGTTTCAGTCTAATATTTATTTAAATTACAAACACTAAACAATCACATCACATGTCAATATAGTAGTCTTAGTAGATGCTAACATTCATATGTCATTTAAAGAGTAGAAAAACATGAAAGTTTTAAATCTTACAAACCAAAGGTTGGGAGCAAACCCTCGACCACTTCCTTACACAGGACTGCTGTGAACAAGAACGAAGCCAAATGCATTACGTTTAAAATGTATATAGATCGTAATCACTGTTCACTAGCATCTTCTTGCCATAATAATTAACTCCGCCATTGCCTTCAATATGTCTCAAATTATCTACATTCTCATTGTTGAAGTGAAATTTTGTCAACATTGAGCACATTAGATATTGCAATCCTCTCTAACTCTAGCCACTTCAATGAGTAACCAAACCAAATGTATTTCCAAATTCCAACCACAGTTATCAGTTTAATTTCAAGACATACTTCAACTCTTTAAGTATTGAAGTTCAAAGAGCTGTTCAACCATGCCATTGGAGAATACCTTCAACTTCAAACATCTGCATAAATTTAAAGCTGTTAGTCAAGCTAGGCTTCTAGTATGTACAGTACATTTCTAAACGCTTTCTAGAAGCAATACTTTCTCTATATAGACAAAAGTTCTTATTATTCACAAATCAAACAAAACTTCATGAAATACTCATATAAGGTCGGTTTGGCTACCCATAACTGAAGTGAAGCAAGATTTATCTTACATGGTATAACTTAAATGTTCAAGAGTTTTCATGAAAGATTTAAGACAATCGTAGCCAACTATAAGGAAGGTTTCAATCCAACATTCATGTAATCACACACATTTAAACGATATCTTGAAAAGGAAAGAAAATCAATTTAAATATTACAAACTCAAAGATGGAGCAGATATTTCTACCACTACCTTATGCAGAAGAACCGCTATTAAGGAGATTGAAAGCATATAGACCTTAATCTTTGTTTAATAGCATCATCTTGGCATTCCAATGCACTCCACCATGATTGATCAGCTTCAATACGTCTCAAGTTGATTGCATTCTCATTGTTGAAAGGCAATTTTGTCAATATTTGGCACATGGATATCTTAATCCTCTCTAAAGATGGCCATTTTAATGAGTCACTTGTCCAAATTCTTTTAACTCTTGGAAGATTAGAAAGCACTAGGATCTTTAATCTTGGGAGCACGTCAGGTTCCAGCCCAATACTCTCAGACTCTGTAATTATCTCTTCAATTTCAGAACACTCTTCAACTTCTAAGTGTTGAAGTTTAGAGAGTTCTTTAATCATGCTACTAGAGAATATCATCTTCAAGTTCAAACATTTGCATAACATTAAAGTTGTTAATTAGCTGAGATAGGCTTCCATAATGTACTGGACCTTCCCAAATGGTTTTTAAATTTGGAACATTACTTATGAGCATCTTTTCCAAGCATATTAACGCACTTCCTGTTATGCTATAGCCATCAACAATCGTTTCAATTTCATTGCACCCTTCAATCAAACAACCTTGCATCTTGTTGATACTATCGACACCAAAATCTGATAGTCTTGAAGCTCCCTTGTGCCCAATCAATTCAAATGCATGAGTTTTCAAAGTACATCTGAAATGATAGGATCTACACCTTCACCATTTGCAAATTTCAAACAATTCATATTTTGATATTCAAAGCAGCCAAGAATTTTATAAAGGGTTGTGTCATGGTAACCAACAGAAAAACTGAAATGTGAAGGAGCAATCTTTCCATAATTGGCTCGTTGAGATAAAACTCTTAAGACAATCCATTGTAGGGAAGCAAATTGAAAGTGAAGTCAAATGCATCAAGGTAGCCACTCCCTCAGAAATAGCCTATACAGTTAGCTCCCAACTTTGATTATTTGAATTCACAATTATTTGTAGCTCTTCCAATAAATAAAGACTTGAAAAGACATTTCGACAAGATTTTACATCACTTGAATGTCTAATGCCAAAATTCGACAATGAGATACGTAAACACTTCAACCGAATCAAATGTCTAATCTGAATTGGAAAATGATTAAGCCCAGTGTCTCGAATATCAAGCACCTCAAGATGCTCAAGTCCATTTAAGTGGAGTTCCACTAAAAAGATGCAAGAATGCAAATATAGTGCTCTAAGACACTTCATGACGGATATAGTTGATGGTAATAACATAATTCCAATGCCATGTAAATCTAGAACTCGTAGATTTTGCATGTATCGAAAGAATAAATCAGGAATCTCTTTTAGTTCCCAATTTCTTTGTAATAACAGTGTGGAAAGCTTATTGCAATCTGGCATTTCCGGCAAAGTGCCCAACTTACTATCCATCAAGGGGATTCGATTTGCTTGTTGCCATTCTACCTCCTCAGGGGCCTCTTGCAACCCCCCATGGGGTTTCACCAAAATATTAAAATTACATCTTCGAGAAGAAATGTTAAGTGCCATAGTTCGTATTACTTTGTTCATCCTCACATGATTCATCTTTTCACTCTTCTCTAGCAAAGACACGCTGATAAGTTCCTTCAATATTGAATGCCCTATCCCACGTGCAACTCTAAACTCACTTGCATCATGAATGAAACCTTCAACTGTCCAGCATTCCAATAGAGGATCTGTATAAATTTGAAAGTTCAAAATGGATATGAAACACCTTTGAACGTTTAGACCCCCAAATTACAAAAATACCAATTCAGGCTTTATATCAAACAATTAATATGCGGAATATGATAACAAGCTTATAACAGAATTGATAAAATAATCTAAACCAAATATAAACACATCTACAGCAGTAAATATAAGACAAAGATAAAGGAAAGAGAGATGCAAACACACGGACAACACACGATGTGTTATCGAAGAGGAAACCGAAGTTCTCGGCGTAAAACCTCTCCGCCGCCATCCAAGCAGTGATAAAATCCACTAAAGAATATAGTTGGGATACATGAACAGCAGAAGACCCTCCAAACCTAATCTACCCAAGTACCTAAGCCCTCCAAGTTTGTTGCTCCAACGAGGTTACGCCGAACCTATTTCTTCTTTAACTTTCTGGATTTCGGTACTTAACCATAGCATCAACCAATGTATATTGGTTCCTTCCCAAACTGCTTCCCTAAGCACCAAATGGACCTTCTCACAGACATGGGTGTGGTGAGATAAGGGTTTGGTAAATAACCTCTCAAGGGTATGAAAATAGAGAAGAAGAGAGTAGAGGAATTTGTAGAGTCTCTTAGATGAAGATTGGGGATGAGACAATCTTGTTTTTCTCTAAAGTTTTCTCTCACAAAATTCTCTCTGGAAACTCTCACAATATGATGGGTATAAGGGTGTATATATAGTAGGGTGAGAAGGGAATGCAAAATGTCAGTTTTTGCCAAACAGGGCAAATTGGCGCCTTGGTCTCGCGGCTTGTTCAAGTCACGAGTTCAAGTCGCGATGTAACGGCCTGGCTAGCCTGGGACTTTTGTCCTGTAGCGTGACAGCTGGCGCGACCCTTCAGCTTCCCAGTGTGCCTCTCACGTGCCAGCTTTTGACGGCTTGCCGATCGCGATCCACCCGTGAGCCCTATCCGCGAATCTCTGTTTTTCTTGCACACTCTTAAGCTTTTCTTCACATCTTCTCACACACTACCCTTACAATTTTTCCACCTAAATTCAGGGTTACTAAGTGCTAAATTACAAACAAATTGGTCACGGAATAAAACCAATTAGATGGTTGATTAATTCAACCTTACAAAATTTCTTAGTCTTCAGTATATAATGCACAATAGAGAAAGCAATCCTTTTGAACCTCATCTTTCAAATTTTCATAACAAAACTCCAAGCATTCAATCAATTCACCAATGCCTTGGATTTTGATACTAGGCCATCTCCGCAAACTTCTTAATCCATCCCTCCATAGGTGAATATTATCCCTTCTTCTAAAATTACTTGCTACCTTGTCTATCAAGAGTGTCAAACCAGCACATTCGATAACAACTTCCTTGGCTATTGGTTCAACATTTGGAATATTGAAATTTCGACCCACCTTTACCTTGAACATATTCCATGCATCAGCTTCAGACAATCGTGGCACATTTAATACCAAATGAGTATCCATATCGGAACAAACATGAAGATATCTAGTTGCCAATACCACCTTGCTATCCATTTCACTTTCATGCATTCCTATTAGAGACAGATCAAGAAAGTCCCAAACTTCATCCAAAAGAAGTAGATACCTTTTGCTTTTTAACTCTCTCCATATTTGTTGTGCAATTTCAGGCTCAGTGATGCCTTTCATATTCAATTTTAACCGATCTGCAATTTTGTGTTGCAGCTTTTCTAAACTCAAATCCTTTGACACGGTTACCCAAACAACAATATCAAACATTTTAGCAATATCTTCATAGTTATTTAAGCTCTTCATTATGGTTGTTTTCCCAATTCCCGGCATTCCCCAAAGTCCAATTCTTTTTACATTCTTATCTCTTAGATGGCCCAGTATTTCTTCAATAGTTGAGTGGAGAAATAGCTTATCTTCTGGTTTGGGTCCATGCATAATTATCACACACTCAGGCAATTTCTCAACTAGTATTCCTATCTTAGACTTTTCCTCTAACCAAAGATTATGCAGTTCATCACACTTCTCTGCCATGATTTTGCTAAGATCTGTGCGTGACTTGCTTGAACCATGCTGACTCCGTCTCTTTTTATTTCTTTTTTCATCACTGTACTTGATTTCTAGTTCTTGCACCTCTTCTTTACTCCTCATGACCCTAGAAATCCAAGCTTCGCATACTTGATTGACTAGCTTTGTCTTTGTTTGAGCAATATATCATCCCTTCTGGCATACAGCTTCTTTGCTTTCTCTTTTAACCTTTTATGGTTGCCTTCTAGATCATTATCAGGTTTGCGCCTCATGTTATTGACAATATTTTTCCCATAGTTGTAGGCCTCCCCCCCTGCTGCAGTACCCACAGCAGAAGCTACAGCCAAACCAAAACCAGAAGCTGCTGCCTCAAACGTCTCTGTGTTACAACAAAAAGGAATTCAAGATGCTAACAAAACTCAAAATGCAGGATGAAGACTTTTCAGTTTAGACAAGTAATAAATAAAATATGCAATAACACAAACAAGGATGTGGTTAGTCAAAAGATGCTGAGTGGATTTAGCAATGATGTTAGTAGATGACTCTCACATGGTTAAATTATAGAATCAAAGCACAGTTCTCACATTCTCGTGAAGCATCTTTAAACATGGAGCCTATTTTTAATCATTGACAATCAAGCTTTAGTTCCAAATTTTTGGAGTTAATCCCATGTATTTTTTTGACTATTTTATTCTATTCAAAATCATACTTTCTGTTACTTAATTGACAAAGTTATTTTTTACCATGTTCTTCTATTCTTATTATTTTAGCATTCCTTTACCTTTTTTCTTATCAAAAAAGCATTCTTTTACTCTTTTTTTTTTTTTTTTTTCATCACACTTGAATCAACTCACTCTTTCTCATTAGTGCATTAATCACTCTCCTCCGATCATAACCAAACATTCTCAAGTAACAATTTTAATCAATGAAAAATTATTCATTCATGGGCTCTTTATTTTTTTAATTTAATCTTCTCCTTTTATTTTTTTGAAAACTTCTCTACAAGAGGATAGATGAGGTGATTTAGGTGAAATCTAGATTCAACTTTTTATTCAATTGTGGGATCCGGGTGGTTTGGTAGGGGGCGGGACCACCATGGCTTCTCTCTTCTTGAGCATCCATACATCAAATAAATTTCTTGTTAAGTTATGGACTTATTTAAAAATGAATAAACCAGCAATTCCAAGAAATCAAATCTTCTACCAAAATCTAATATTAAAATACATACTTCGCTCATGGAGCATTTTCAGTCATAATTTATTTTTGCGCTAATGTTTTAAATGTTAAGGCCCTTTTTTCCTATGGATTTAATTGGCTCAAGCACATATGCATTCCACATCAAGTTGGCATATAAATCAATAACCCATTAGAAGTATATATATTATACGTCACTATACGATTTTGACATCAGGTCACCATGCAAAAATTAATCACTTTTAATATAAGCAAGAGTTTTTTTTATAGAAAGAGTAACATAAGCAACGGGGGCATTATAGAAAGGGGCTTTGATTGTTTCACATCTAAGAGCATCCATACTCTTTCACATCCTGTCCAAAGTATTTCAAATCATGTGAATAATGTGGACATTTGGTAGAAAAGTGTGAACATTATTAGAAACATTTTATATCAAAGAGTGCAAAATAATAATTAGCCTATGCATGGTGTCGGGTACCACCAATTTTATTGAAAATTTTCACAAATAGAGGTAGCATTAGCAATCTATGTGGAATGTGCCACATCAAACACCATGTTCTTAATTTATTTTTCTTTAGAGCATCTTTATCAGCTGTGTCATATGTGCCAAATGTTAAATATTTGACACATTTGACGCACGAAATACCATTTGACTCCATTTATCAAATGTACCATATCCCATATTTTTTGCAACATGCTACAGTACACTCATAAATTTGCCACGGTATGGACCTGATGTGGCATATGAATTTTTATTTTTTTATTTTTTTCTTTTCTCTCTCATATCTCTTTCATCTTCTCCTTCAGCTCACTGCCTCCATCTCCACTCTCTCACATATCTCTTTCTTCTTCTCCTTCAGCTATTCACTACCTCCATCTCCACTCTCTCATACTCTTTCTTCTTCCCTTTCCCCGCCCATTCGCTCTATCCTCTCTGTTCAATGTACTAACGTTGCCGTTTCGCTGTTCCATTTTTCTCCGAGTCGCCAATTTCCTCTCTGTTCTATCTCAGAATCGCTGATTGCTGTTCTCAGAGTCACCGATTCCCTGGAAAGGAAGTAATGTAAGCCCAATTTTTTTTTACTTCTCAATTTGAAAAACTGATGCATGCTTCTATTTTTGCTCTAGATTTGCTGGTCTTTTGTTTAAATGAATCTGAAAAAATTTTGGGTTTTGAATGATGAAGTAATTTGTTTGGTTATCCGCCTGCCAATTAGGTTTTTAGGTTATTTTGACTTAATTTCCCTGTTTTTTTGTTTGTTTGTTTGCTTTAATTTCTCTGTGATTCTCTAAGTTCTCTGTGATTCTCCCTTTTTTGGTTTTTTTTTTTTTTTAAATGGTTTCGACCGTTTGATATCTGTTTCTTCGTAAGAAACAAAAATGAGCTTTGGGCATTTCTGATTCTGGGCATGTTGGATTTTCGGTTTCTGGGCATGTTGGATTTTAGGGGACCTTTGATGGGTTTCTTTCAAAGTTGAATACTGTGTTTGCTATCATGTGAATTATGATCGTTTTATTCGAAAAATGGACTTTGGGGTTGGGAAATAGTTATTGGTCAATTCTCATTTGATTGAATTTGGTTTTTTTCGAATGGGTGGGGAGGGTTTGGTTGTTTGTTTGAATTGTTCAAGTTTTAAGCCTTTTGGATTAAAACAGTGAGGTCGTAGTAATCTAATTAACCATAAAGTATGCTCATGATGCTGGAGGAATGAACTACAAAAAGATATATATAGTTAATTGGTGGAGTTAAAGGCTGAAATCAATTTTAGGTTTAATAAGTAGAGGTATTGATGGTAATGATGAGTTCTCCAGTATATTGTTTGTATTCTTGAGTTTACAACAAACCAAATGTAGTTTGTGGACCAAATGTTGGAGAGAATAGAATTTTCAATATTTATCTTATTTTCTCAGCAGGTGGACCATATGTAGTTTAAGACTATCAGTTTGCAACCCATGGGAATTGGAGAGTTGTGGCTATGATGGTTGAGTTTGTAGATTTGCAAAAGATTAACTGACCTATTTGATAAGTACTAGGCTAATTGAACTAAGCAGGGGGCACTACCAATTCCTACAGGAAGTTTCACTGTCAAACTGGTTGTATCATTTCAGTTGCAAACTAGACATTAATAATTATAATTACCATAAAATTGTGTTGAGTATTGAAAACATTCAACTTTTTGTTTGTCATGCCTCTGCTCTGTCTCTCCATTTTTTTTTTTCCCGTGTTTATGTTTTAACTTTTCATCATTTGGTTGTTGAAGACTTCTTGCTGCATTGAGGAAATCCTGAAGTTCTTGAAGAAGAAGGACTTTGATGTGACAATTTCAGATGATGCTGGCTGTTTTTTGTGCAATTATGTATATTATCATTCTCTCTGTTTTGAGGAACAGAAGGGTCACAAATCTTTATTTGTCCATGTGCCTCTATTTTCAAGAATTGATGAGGAAACCCAGATGCATTTTGTAGCCTCCCTTTTGGAAGCTATTGCATCTACATGTTATTGATATGAGTGCTTATTTGAACATTTCTTGTTTGTTTGCCATCTTCTGGTGCATGTGAATCATTTGTGTCAATACCAATCTAGTTGTAAAACATCTACCTATATGAACTTTGTGGTCTGCTGTTTGTTCATTTGTGGTCCTTCCTATTCAGAGCTAGTCATCAATATGTAAAATTCAGGTGTATGTTTATGTTAAGAAACTACTGCCCAATTTCTCAAAGTTTGTCATTTTTTTTTCTCTTGAATTTCTCAAATTCAGGCGTTTGTTCATTTTTTTTTTTTCTCTTGTGGTTTGTTTAGACTCTCAATATCTTTTTGAGTTCTTAGTTTCTATATAGGTCTTGTTTTGATCAGTTTGAATTCTTTGATACTAGAGACAGCTTCTTTTGCCCATTTGCTCTCACTCAATGACAGGTTCAACGTTTCTTTTCTTTTCTTTTCTTTTTATTTTTTTATTTTTTTATTTTTTTTTTAAGGTGACAGGTTCTGAGGTTTTTTTTTGAAGTTCCCAGGTTTTGATTTTTTTTTTTTTTTTTTTTTTTTTTTTTTTTTGAAGGTGACATGTTCTAAGTTTTTTTTTTTTTTTTTAATTTTTTTTTAAATGCTTAAGAAAATATTAATTTTTAAAAATATTACAAGATGATTGTTTGAAAATGTTACAGTTAGAATTGATGAGACTTGAAAATATGACTATTGTAGGACAAATGTTACCGTTGGGAAGAAAGAATAAAATAAGAATTAAAAAGAATTAAAAAATAATATTTAAATAAAGTGGTAAAAATATAGAACATCTGATAAATGAGGTATTGTAAAATGATGTGGTAAAATAATAAAGTAAACTTTTGGTATGGCAAAATGACAATTTTTATAACGGCTGCTATGGATGCCCTTACTGTCCTAAAATAAAATAAAACCAACTCATGACTAACAAGGCTTGGCCAAAACTAACTATCCAATCAATCCCCAAAAGTGGTGGCAGGTTCATTATTAAGATTTTGCCACCAATAGTTGTAGCGGATATGAATTGCCGCTCAAAGAAGACCTCTTAGACAAGGCATCCAACATTATCTCACAAGAAATTGTTAGGTAGTGGAGACCTCAATCACAACGTCAACACCTAGACCGTAGCTTCAACCCAGACGAAACAATACCCAAACCTGAATCACATAACTTAATTCCCACCACACACACGGAAACAAAGCTAAAACTAAAGCATCAAAACAAATTTAGCAACATAAGGCAAAGGGGAACAATCCATATCAAAAATAGAAGTTCTGGACGTACAGCTAGAATTTTTAGGAATTAGGGTTAGGTTTTTGTAGAAAAAAAGGCTAGAAAAATTGTAAGGAATATAGGGTTTCTAACAAGGATAAAATAGTGGTCTTGGAAGAAATAAAGGGAAAACCTAAGGTTTGGGTTGCTATTACAGGGCTGTGAATAGCAACCCGAGCACGGTACTTGAATGTTTGGGGGTTATTTGGGGGTCTATTTTATGTATGCGTAGTTTAGGGTTTGAGGTATTTGGTTTTAGGAATTTATAGGCGACAAATTATTATGAATGTGTTTGCAAGGTTTTAAGTTGTTGAAAATTTAGAGAGCAACTTACGTCTAGTGTCCAATGACACTGGACTTATTGCGATTATGATACATGTCCATTTTTGAACACGTGTCACTATATCTACAAGTCCAGTGCACTGAGGTAATCCGCACCCGAAAGTTTAAGGATGGATAAAAAAAAAATACATAAAAAACAAAAATACATTCTAAGTATTTGAAGCAAGCAAATTCATATGGTTGAGTATATCTTGATGAAGCCAAGCGAATAAGTGCCAACTCCAAGCAAGGCAATATTTAGAACATATTATCAAATATTTTAGGCATGTGATTGATTGATTTATAAGTAAGTCAGACATATGGAATAAACGTTGTATTAGATATAGTTTGTGATTATTTAGTACGTGCTAGGAGTAGTGAGTTTGCTAGTTATGATGTCATCATAACTAACTCTTTATTGAATAAAGAGCCATGCTTTGTCATTGTAAAGATAGCTTTTGATAATTGAATTAAAAAGAAAAAAAAAAGTCTTTGTGACTAGTGTTTTTGGTTGAGCAATACCTCCCCACCCGCTACTCATTGAATAACTCTCTTCCTTTGCATGCAACTTTGATGTTACTGCATCGAAATCATAAAACCCACATTGTATCAGCTGTAAGACATTTAGATAATAATTTAGAATAATTAAATAAAATACAAGATATAAAATATTATCATGTATGTATCTACAACATTCTATGAATCAACAACATTATCAAAAGGAACACATACCTCAATTTGCTCTTGCAGCTTTGCTTGAATTAGACTTCTTTAACAATCGTCTATATCATTTTTCTTCCTTTCGTTCTCCTTTGATATTGACTCTTCATCATCATCCACTAACCTTTAAGGAGATCCTGCTTAGATAAATAAAAACTATTAATTTATCAAAATCCCTCAGTGTTGTTCATGGGGATGGAGGAAATTTGAAAATTAGAGATTTGGCTAGACCCTTAATCAAGTTCCTAGCAGGGGATGGTTCAAATATTTACATGTGGCATGATAATTGACACCCAGATGACTCTCTCCATCAAAATTTGGGCATAGAATAGTGTTTGATGATGCCCGCTCAATAAATGCAAATCTATCTAGTGTGATTCTAGACAAGGCTTGGAATTTGGGCTATGCAAGGTTTGATGAAATTGTTACTACTCTAAGTAAATTGCCATGGATTTATATTGGTGAATGTGATAAGTCTGTATGAACTCTCTCTAAATCTGGAAAATTTTCTGTCTCAAGTGCTTGGGACTAAATTTGGCTAAGGAGGCCTATTGTTAATTGGTATAAAATTGTTTGGTTTGCCAAACTCATTCCAAGGCAGACTTTCATTAGTTGGTTGGCTTTGAGGGACAAATTATCTAGTAGTGAAAGGATAGTTAGTTGGGGAATTATTTGTGACATTTTATATGTGTTGTGCAGAGCAAGCATTGAAAATAGAGATCACTCCATCTTCAAGTGCCCATTTTCTCAAAAAAATTGGAGGACAGATAAAGCTGGCGCTGTCAAAGAAGGTCTTGATGATGAATGGGATAACCTCAACACCTGAGCAACATGACAAGAATGGGAAAATCTTTAAGGGCTGGTTGTTGCAGTTTAGGTTAGTGGGTTTCCGTGCTGGAATATCCCACATTTGGGTTCGAAGGAATGCTGTTAAGCATCAGGGAACCATGTAAACAGAGGAACAAATTTTAAGGGTCATAAGGAATCGGGTGAAGACCAGGATTGAAAGTAATGGTGTAAATCCCAGGTGTAGTGTCAACAAAAAAAATCTACACAAGATGGGGCATCTCAGATGTTGAATTCAAGCCTAAAGCTTGATCTGTGTGGCAGTACAACGCTTTAGTAGTTGCAGAGTTCTTCTTGCTGATCTGCTGTGTGGATATTTGGTTGTTAGCTTTATTGCTGTGATTACCTTGTGTCTTAGTTAGTTAGCTGCTGAGATTTTGTCCCTGGTCCGTGTGCTTGTATAATTTGACTTGGTTGTGTAGTTATTATCTGGCGGGTGTATTGGGTCTTGTCTGGGCAGCGTCACTACGTGGAATTCTTAAATGCTCACACCTGAATTACATCTCTACGTTGATTCTGCTCTTTTTTCTTTCCATTTATACTAACATCTCTTAGATTAAAAATTTTCAACATACAGCCTAAACTAGTCATTTTCCACAACCAAAAAGAAAGCCATATAAATACTGTGGAACGGGACAAAGAAGACTAACCCATAATAGAATCAGTATTAGCACTAGTAGCTGCAGCTCTTAGCACCCACCAACACGGAGATGGCGATTAGGAGCTCGCTACAGTTTCCAATCTTCAACTTCTGCCTCTCACTGCGTATACTAGTCTGGAATGTTGATTTCAAAGTTAAAAAAAAACAAAAAGTGAAGCACTCCAAATTTTATCAAACAAAACAAAAAGGTCATGACAAACGTGTCGGCCCCGTCGGGTGCTAGAATTATACAATACATTAAATTATTTGAAATCGTGGTTTCAACCCAGTTGTAATTTGTAAAGTAAAACATTCGAAGTACACGTATTTTTACCCTCCTAAACCCTAAACCCTAAGATTAAAGCTCCTATGGATACTATAGGTTAACCTCCTATAGTATCCATAGGAGCTTTAATCTTTTTGCGTAAAGCTATTACCACACTTCTTGTATCATCCCTGACAATAACACCAACACCTTCACCATTGTATATTATGGTATTGTACTACTATATTACTTTGACATATATAATTATAATATTGTATATATTTTTTACAGGAATATTGTATGTAATTGAACATGTTATTTTATTTTTATTTTTTTATCAACTTCCTTTTGTTAAGTTCTTTTTTTTTTTTTTTGAGAAACCAGCCAAACACGCAACTTTAATTAAAAGACGAAAAATCTAACAAATAACAGTTATACAGATCTGGAGGAATAGATTCCATCCAAACCAATAAAGGACTAGACAACTTAGCTCTCTTAGCCAAGGCATCCGCTAAAGCATTGCCTTGCCTACACACATGAGTGAAAGAAAAACTTTAAAAAGAGCGAGAAAACAGTAAAATGTCATGAATAATATGACCACACGACGAAAATAATAAAAGTCTATTACTAATAGCATGAATGGACAACTCCGAATCACCCTCAATATAGCGCTATAAGTTGTAACTTTATGCTCTATTTGTTTCAAAGTAAACTATTTTACATATAAACTTTTTTAGTAAAACATTTTCAATTTAGCGTGTTAGATTGCAAACTTAAAAATATCGTGGAAATAATTTTAGTGTTCGTTTTGCAGTAAAATTAAAAAAAAAAAAAAATTCCTTGTTCTCAAAACCCACCAAATGCAAGCATTGATGCACAAACCATCACCAACCACCCAAAATCCAGATTGGGAAGGAAAAAAAACCACCAAAACTGCCACCAACTATTCAAGAAATAGCCACCCAAACCAATCACTAACAACCCAAAAATCTAGATAAAAAAATAATAATAATAATAAACCAAACCGGAATCAAAAACCCAGAAAGAAAACCCATGAACACAACCTAATCTAAAAATCTAAAAACCCAACAAACTCAATGGCAGCAAGATCAAAGTGACCACCAAAACCCCATGATTGTCGCTCATCAATCGAATCCTAAAGGACTGTATGAGAGAGAAAAGAAGAGGGAGGATAGGTGTAACGGCCCAATCAGCAAAAAAAAAAAAAAAGTGTAAGATCAAATTATTTTTGGGTTCCCATGTGCCCCACCTAACCCCACTACCCACCACTCATTTTCACTCATCCCTTTACTCTTTGACCGGCTCACTCTTCCTTTCTTTTCATTTTTGTTCCTTTCTTTTCATTTTTGTTTTCTCTCATACACACCTCTCTACTCTTATATCCTCTCACTGGTACTACCACCACCACCACCACCATTTATACCATAAGAACCTTCACAACCTTTCTTTGAGGTAAAAATTTCTAATCTTTTTGGTGGGTTTTACACTTTTGCTTGAGGTTATTTTTATCTAATCTTTAATAATGATACCCATGTGATTTATGAGCATTAGAAATGATATTTATGTGTTTGTATGTATGAGTTTTGTATTGGTGGAATTATTTGATGCGTGGGTATATGGTTTGTGCTAATGATGACTATCTAAAGTTTATTTATAGTGGAAAATTTAGGGGTTTTGAGTTATAACATGTGATGGTTAGTAAATCTAATTTTTTTCATTACCATTGGGTTTATTTGGAGTTAGTTGAAGTCCTAAATTTCTTGTCTTAGAGGATATTTTGATTTTGCTTTCATAGGTCTCTTAATGATGTAGTGTAAATTGTATGGAAGTTAGTCATAATGTTGGAGATGATATTAAATGGGATCAACTCTATAAATTGGAGTTTATATCTTGTGAATCGATTTGTTGAGAAACTTTGGAAGTGGGATATATTATTATTGATAAGGTTAAATACTAGGCTTGCCTAATTAAGTGCTCTTTTGGCAATTCCTAGATTGTAGCTAGATGATATTTCAAGCTCTATGCTTATTGTGATAGATTTACTTGATATTGTTTAGGTTCTAGCTAATCTCCTTGGAGCTTGGAAAATTAAGATTTTGAGGTTGTAAGGTAAGTAGCTTTTTGATAGGATTTTGAAAAATAACCATGTTGCATAAATGTTGTTTTTGAGTTAGACACGCTTTCGGAAACTACCTATGGAAACTATATTTTCCTAAAAACTATTGTGTCGTAACCTTAATATATATATATATATATGATTATATATGAAAATGCATCATATTTAATATTGGATTTGGAGAAATGCATGAATTGTTAATATGGAAAAATTAGCATATTTTATTTAATCTTTGATATGAAAACCATTGATTTTATGGTATAATAAAAAAATTTAAAGATGCTTATCTTGTCTTGTATTATTTGGGAAATTGATAGAAATCTCTTGACAAGAATGAAGTTGAAAACCTTACAAACTTTGTAGAAGTTAGATTATTTAAGGTTTTTTTAAAACTATTTGGATATAAACTATGTGTTTCAAAGTAATGTAACTTATGAGCTGTGCGGGTCGCAAATGAGGCCGATGGACCCAGCCTCACTTAGGCTCACAACTTATTTGTTTGTTGGGCTGAATTTCCTACTATGGGTCGTTCTCCAACTAAAGGCTCAATGAGATCACTTTTCTCCTCTTTAGCAATACACTACTTCCTCTTCCTCCCCTAAGACATTCTCTCTATTTGAATTTTCTACTCTCTATCTTCTCCCCCATTTTTTTCAACCAACCCTTCCATCTTATCCTTTCCTCCTATTTATAGTTCAAAGCTCAGACGTAGGTCATCAATGCTCTCATAGTTAGTGCGACAGAGGGTCCAGTAAGGTTTTCTATAAGTGGGAGGCCAAGTATGGGTGGCTTTGGGACTCAGTTTCCACCTCCGTTGGTAGCTCGGCAGAGTCGATGCGCGCTTAGTGCTACCGAGGGTCCAATCAGGGGGATGATAAGTGAGAATTTAAGCTTGGATGGCTTTGGGACTTGGTGCCCACCTCCGTTGATAGCTCGGCAGCGGCGCTTAGAGGGACTTCTCTGAACAAAACAAGGATGACGCGCCGTTCAGTGACCTTTCCCAACATGCTCGGTAAATCTCTGCCGAGCATAACTTTAGTAGTGAAGCTTGGGCCCCCAGACCGCGTTAGTAAGGACTGGGCTTTTGGGCAAATGAGAGTTTGGCCCAATTACTGTACACTTGAAGCGGAGATTAGGGACTGAGTGGGCCTAACTGTTTGGATGCCGCATATGAGCCTTATGTGATTTTAACACCATGTCATGTGTAATTTCCCGATGAACACCCGATTTGGTTTTCATAGTCTTTGTGACATCAGAATCAAATCCAAGTCAGTGCCCTTTCACTTTGGATGACGTGTTCTTCTCTGCTGCCCATGGGGGAAGAGGTTCCTTGATTGTGTATGGGTGAGGCTACTACTCATGATGCCAAGAGACCACATGCAAGAGAGATCCTATTTGACTCGCTCTCTCTGCTGGCCTTGGAAGAGAGAAAAACCTTGAGGGTATGGGTGAGGTTGCTGTCCATGGGGCCAAGAATCTACATATCAGAGATGACAATATCATGCCAGTTGTGAATGAGTGGATCCCTTAACCAGTCTATGTGGTAGTGTGGTATATTTGTAATAATTTACCTTATGTTAGATATTATGGTTTTGGAAATTATATTGTTGGTGCTCACAGATTATAGTATATAGTTTCAAAGTATTTACTTTGAGAAAATTTGTGTTTCATTATTAAATCATTCTTGTCATAGCATATTATTATTATTGAAAATGAAACTTGCATTTCCCCCACCCCCATTAATTATGTTACTTACTGAGCTCTGTCTCATCCCATTATTTTATAAACTTTTCAGACTAAGTAATAATCTTTTGAGATAGCTTTTTGGTGGCTAATAGTAATTAGACTAACTACTGATGGAGGCTGAATTTTTGTGATAAAGATATTAGATGATCTATATCTTAGAATAGACTTGACCCATTCTTTTGTATATTATAGTGGTTGTGACGTTATTCCCACTTATGGGACAAGCTAATGATATGTAATTATTTATTCAGACCTCTATTCTTTTGTGGCCAATGGTCCTTGTAATTATTGCTTAGAGTTCTGACTTACTTTGAGAGTATATTCAATGGAAATATTATGATAATTCTTGATGTTGGTACTTGATATGATTTATGTGAATTAAATTGTCAAAAAGGAAAAATCTACAGGTACTTGAGATGTTTTTCTCATGCTTTAGACCCTTTGGGGTTTGGGGCGTGACAATAAGGGTTTGTACGAGGAAAAGACAATGATGCATTGGCAGATGGTGGTGGTTGGTGGGTGAGGGAGAGAAGAACCATATAGTGAGAGAGTGGGATATGGGTTAGTCAAGTGAGAGAGGGAGGGGGGCGGGGGGGAGTTGGCTGTGTAAACAAGTAAAATGTTTTGCACTTGTTTTAAGGGTAAAAAATTATATTTATTTTAGGCTTGGTTTTACCGTTTGACTGTAAAACATTTTACATTTAACCATATTTTACACCAAAACAAACAATGTAAAATGTGTAAAATATTTACTTCAAAACAAATTGAGAGTTAATAACATGTTTGAATTAATTGTTTATATAATCAATGAATTACAAATATGAATTTGATATTATAAAAACCTAATTACATACTTACAAAATATATTCTCAAGTCTATTCATTATCTTTTGGAGAGAATACATAAGGGATATAATATTATATATAGTTAAATTAAGAATGCATGTTCACAAGTTTGTTCACCAACAAATTATTATATTTGAGCTTTGATTGTTTAATAATTAAGCTTGTGCTTAAGTTTAGCTTATTTGTTAAACAAACAAACATAAACAAGTTTAGTTGTTATAGCCTTCACTTTAAGGTTATGCTTAATTTGAATAACTTTGATTTTGCATTTTGTTAGTATTTACGTAAGTGCTAAACTTGTATTGGGGCTGGGTTTGATAACAAGAAAAAGATGTGGAAAAAAAAAAGTGCAAGAGGCAACATAGGTCCAGCTCATGTTGACTAGGAAGTCTGCGTGGAAAATGCGTTAGGAAAGAAGAGTAGAATTAATGGGTCCCAGCTCATGTTGACTAAAGTAAAAAAAAAAAAAAAAAAAAAAAGGGCAGGGAAGGGAAAGAAAAAATAAAATATTTCTTTTTGATGTATTTGGATAAAAGAAAGAAAGGATAGAAAAAAAAAAATGAGAATTCTGATAGAAAAAAAATATGAGAATTCTATTTTTCCTATGTTTGGTTTGCATAAGAAAGATATAAGAAAATTCATATATTAGAATACTTCCAAATTCTTAAAAATTTTAAAGATATATTAGTCATTTTATAATATAAAGTTGTAAAGCTCTGCTATCCCTTCCTCCTATTCCCGCCCAAATTCGGCTGATACCAAACCAGTGGGGTCTATAGAGAAAGTATCACTCTTCCTCGTCAACTTCTCTTTTCTCTTTGTACAACCAAACAGTAGAAATGTCGGGCCTTGTTTTTTTCCAAATATATTCTTTCCAAACACAGTGTAAGTTATTACACTCTAATGCAATAATAATGCAATACTAGAACACTTGAATGCTGAGAAAAAAAGAGTGAGAGACTTCAGGGACATGGCACCGTAGAGATCAAGAAGAGATGAAAACGTTGTTAGCTCTTGAAAATAGATAGGATGCTTTGATTTAACTCAGTCATACTGTATTATAAAACACTCAAAATACCTAACCCTAAAAATCTAAAACACCCAAGTTCTTGATTATGGATTCAGCATCAGTTACTGGTAATTGGTACGATTCACAAAAGCGTCGAGACTGGAACACCTTCTTACAGTACCTAGGGAAACAGGAGCCCCCTATAACTCTAGCCAGGTGCAATGAATACCACGTGCTCGACTTCTTGAGGTACTGGGACCAGTTCGAAAAAACCAAGGTCCATCTCACTGGGTGCCCATACTTCGGCAACCCGGAGCCACCAGGCCCATGTATTTGCCCACTAAGGCACTTGTGGGGTAGCCTTGAGGCGCTCATCGGACGGCTTGGATCGGCTTACATGGAGCACGGTGGACCGCCAGAATCGAACCCGTTTAGAGCCAGAGCTGTAAGTGATTATTTGAAGGAGGTCAGTGAACGCCAAGCGAGTAAAGGACAAGGAGGTAATGCTACTGGTACTGGTGCTGGTAGTGGTGGCGATGGAAGTGGTAGTGCTGCTCAATCAACATTTGACGGAGTATAGTTTTACTCATCTCTTCTTCTTTTTTAACCTTATTTCTTGTTTGATTTTCATTTCTGTTTTAGCTTTCGATTGTGATTATTATGAGTTATGTACATATTTTATATATTCGGCGATTCTCTTATTATTGGATCATCGACAGCATAAAGACTTCCTTTTGTTCACTCGCTTTCTTTGTACCGAACAACCATCTAACTCATTTGACATCAAACCCAATCCAAGAATGCCTAAGTTCATTGAGTCATGGATAGTCAATTAGATAGGATTGGGCGGAGCTAGAATGTGAAATTCTATAGAGGTTTTCATGATTGAGAATTGGAGTCAAATGAATTCACTTCTAGACCTTTTACACTCAAAAGTCTTAACTCTTTCCCTTGGTGATAAGGCCCCAGGGAAGCTTGAGGGAAGATTCTCATTTACGATAATCTCATTGAGCAAGGTTTCTCATTAGTTGGTTGGTGTTGCATGTGCCGGTATTAAGGAGAGATGGAGGAACATTTGTTGATCCATTGTGAAGTGACCTATGGTTTGTGGAGTGTAGAGCCTTTGGGATTCAATGGCTGTTACCAAGGAGAGTAGACGATCTTCTACTTCGTTGGAGAAATTGGTATGTGAAGCACTCATTGGATATTTGGAACTATGTCCTGTTATGTTTGATATGGTTATTGTGGAAAGAGTGAAATGGACGTATCTATATATTACTAAAAGCTGAAGCGTAGCATTTAATGTTGCTACGCTCCCATTGAGCCACGTCAACAGCCACGTCATTATCAATTTTTTTCCCATTTTTTTATACAATTTTTTAACATTCAAAATGAATTAAAAACTCTATTATATTACAATCAAAATATCATATTTAATTTATCTTCTTTTTAATTATTCTTATTTATTATTAAATTTTCAATTCCATTTTAACTCTTCATATCCCCACTACACTTTACCTTAACTTTCTTCAACCTTTCTCATTCCATTTCAACTTTTCATATCCCCACTAATCTCAATATTAATATTATTCTATCTTTTTATCTTTCTTTATTTTTGACTCTTCTTATTCTTATCCTCATGCTATAAAATTGTCATTCTCCCTTTTATTCCGTGCATAATTTCTATTTTTCCACACACAAAAGCCCCCCCCCCTCTCTCTCTCTCTCTCTCTCTCTCTCTATATATATATATATATATTCCTTCAATTTTTGGTATATAATATATATATATTTTTTTTTTTTAAATTTTAGTGTAACAGGTTGACCATCAAAACATACTGATGCAGTATTGAAAGCTCTACCAACATCGCAAAAATCAGTTTTAGATTACTAGAAGTCAGTTAGTTTGCCAAAATTGGAATTGACAGGTAATCCAGCTTGATACAATTTAGTTTTATATTTTATGTTGTTATCTTTTTTATTCTCATTGGTTGTTAAATGTTATATTAATTCATTATAAAGATAGTATATAAAAATATAATATTATTTTATTACATAGCATAACTAAAATAATATGGTGTTTATTGCTATACATTTCATTTTTATTATTTTATTCTCATCTTATTTTATTCAACATTTAAATTTAGCAACATCGTCCATATCATAATTATTTATATTTTGTCTCATTTTAAAAAAAAAATTAAACGTATAATATTTTATTCAATAAATAAAAATTGTTCTTATAAAGTCTTCCCATGAAATGTTACAATGCATCAATGGAAAAATGAAATACAAAACAAATATCAATTTAGAAACACTCAATTAAAAAAAGAAAAGAAAAGAATAAACAATTTTCTTATAAAGTATTCCCATAAAATGTTACAATGCATTAATAGAAAAAGAGAATACAAAACACATGCTATTTCAGAAACACTAAATTTATAATAATAATAATAATAATAATAATAATAATATCAAACCAAACAATATGCATATTTAGTACATTAGAATTATCATCAAATTTGGGAAAACATTAGGATGTTAACAAAGAGGGAGAGAAAGAGATTAGTAAAAGAAATCAAACGTCAATTAAATAAATTAATTAGTAACCGTTAATTGGAAAACAAAGAGAGACCGATGGCTAAAGGAGTAAAAAATTAATTAAAGATGACCTTACGAATGTTATTATAAACTTTACAATGCAAATAAATAAATCGTTAAATTCACTTAATTAAATCATATAATCAATAATTAAATAAAATCATACAAAATTTAAACTTGAAACTAATCAAACTCTAATCTAGAAAATCATATTTATTATCAAAACTAAAAGGAAAACGTTCTTCAGTAATAATAGAAATATATAAGAAATAAGGATGAAAATTTTCAATTTTTTTTTTTTCATATTTCATTTAACATTATTTATAAATAATAAAATATATAAAAAAAAATTCCTTAAATGCTTATATTCTTCACACACCATGACTTTTAAAATCTAATGAAAGGTTCTAAGAATTTAACTCTCATTTAATGCCTCTATTATGAAAATCAAAAGCCAATAAAATATAATAATAGTAAGAAACGTTATAAATGAGAACATGAAAAAACTAATTAGCCACTATTATAATGGAATAGATGTCTTTTTTTATGCATCTAAGAAAATGAAATGTATAGGGTTTACTTATTAAGGTATATGTAAAGATTCACGTTAAAAAAATATGTAAAGCTTTAAAAAAAAAAAAAAATATGTAAGGTTTTTATTAACTTAAAAGACAATGAAAAAACAATTTTTAATTACTACAACCGTCGCTACTCTATAAATCACATACAACACTATACTCAATATCCTAAGCAACATAGTTAGACCATTTTGGATATACACCACCATATTCAACTTATAAATTACAATCCAAATCAATCATACAATTACACAATCAAAGCATGAACATGTAACATGTATTACCTTCTGAATTATTGGTTAGAATTTTCACAATTATTGAAAGAGAATCTCCAAATTTAATTTTTAGAAAACATCAAGACAAGGTGAATTTTATTCTTTTTAACTTCCATAGAAGAAAAATATTACGCACATTATTTCAACCCTTATGGAAAAGAAGGTTTACATGTAGCATGCAAAACATGTTTAATTGACTTAGAGATGTAACTTATAAATTACAACCCAAATCAATCATACAATTACACAATCAAAGCATGAACATGTAACATGTATTACCTTCTGAATTATTGGTTGAAATTTTCACAATTATTGAAAGAGAATCTCCAAATTTAATTTTTAGAAAACATCAAGACAAGGTGAATTTTATTCTTTTTAACTTCCATAAAAAAAAAAATATTACGTATATTATTTCAACCCTTATGGAAAAGAAGGTTTACATGTAGCATGCAAAACATATTTCATTGACTTAGAGATGTAAAAATTAGTCAGCTAACTATGGTAGAATTAAGGTTTCAAATTTTAAATAAAACAATTCTACAATAATAAAAAATTATTTTGTGATAAATATGATTATGAAATGCATTACTTTTCATTAAATTAGTTCAAATTACAAAATAATAATAATAATGAGATCATCATAAAAAATAATCACGCGCAACGCGCGGGTCTGCGACTAGTTTATAACAATATGGAAAGATCAACAGCTCAGTTGGAAACATTTGCAGAACATTAAATAACCTCTTCTTTTTATAAATATCATTGCTTCATTAGTTTTTTATTTAAAAAAAAATAAAAAACCTTCAATATCTCATCAAGAACCCTAATTTACTACTGAATTCCTAAAGATCCTACATAAAAATTGGTATATGAGTTCATTCAAGCTTTTGTCCTGTGCCATTATTGACCATGTTAAACTGTCTGATGTTTGCATTTATATATATTTTCAATTGCACTTTGATCCAACTTCTAATATTATTTTTATTTTCAGTATGGGGAACATATTGGGAAATCTTTTATTAGGAAGAAACTTGTGCGGCAGAGACTGGAAAGAGTCTCAAAGGACAATGAACGTGTTACTGAGACTTTCCAAAAAGCCCTCCTAGAGCATCACAACCCAGACATATTGAAGAAACTAGATGATGCTGAAAATGCAAAGAGGGAACTAGAGCAGCAAGAGTACTTCGCTACAAAATTAGCTAATGAGGAACATGAGAAAGGTATTCCCTTCTGGAACACTTAACCTATTATTTTATTTGTCTAATGCATGATGTTGTGGCTTGTTTCTCTTAATATAGATTACATTCCTAAAAAGAAGGTTCTTCCTACATACGTTGCATCTTCTTATTGACTCATTTTATTCCTATTTACTTTGTTTCTTGTTATATTCATTCGAATTTGATTGCAATCTTTAAAAAAGGTCTTATCCACTATATAAGAAATTTTCTTATGTGGAGTTTGGGAGAGTTGGTAGGTAGGTAGCCTTCGTGCCTTACCCCAAATTTTAGAGAGACTAATACATGGACTCAAACCCGCAGCATATTGCTTGGGCGGGGGAATATAGATTTTCCAAATTTTTTTTATTTATCCCATGTCCATCTTGTGTTGTATTTGTATCCTACATAGGGTATTTGAACTTCATGGTAGGAAAGTTTATTGGCACTTTTTGGGCAATTGAGAATTTGTCACATCAAATTTAATTAATCTCAGTTAGATTGTTAGGCCGCTATTCACTAAACATGGACTCATGTTTGGAGTTCCAAAAAATGTTCATAATTCCCTTATTATTTTGGAAAGTTTTGAAGAAAGTCTCATGTTTGTGTTGAGAAATGCACAATAAAAGGCTTGTGAATCTGGAAAGTTGGTGCAGCAATTGTGAATTTGTGGTAGGCATCTGATGGCTTTGGCAAAATTTCAACACTCATGTTGTCTGTCTTAACATGAAATGTTTTCAGTTAGGAAAATTGCTTATATTGCGGTGTTTGGCTGTGAAACTGAAAATTGGAACATATTTCTGACATTTGGCTTGTATGAAAAATCATTATTTTTTCTACATCATTTCCTCTTCTATCAAACTTCCATACCAAGTGCTCAGCCAATCTCAACCAAGTATCAATTACAACTCAAGCATCCAATTGAATATCACAAATTTTGCCCACAGCTACACTGATAAAATTCACATAAATAATCATAATTACTCATAATTCACATAAATTATGCCAATACATATGCCATGAAAAAATTCTCAAAAATGTCACAAAATAGGGAATTAAATTGAGAGTTTGAGAGAGTGACGTAGGACAAATAGGGGAATTTGTCTACGTGTGGTTGGGGTGGGTTAAGATTAAGGAGGATTTATGGAAATAGGATCTAGAGTTGTTGCAGAAAGGGTTATGGGGTTGTGTTAGGAATTAAAAGGTGGCTTGATGAGTTATTTGATGGCCATTTGGAAGAAGAAAGTATTTGAGGATTTAGGGTTTTCATAGGTAAAAGAAAGGGCTTAATTTAGGGTTGTAAGTAAGAAGGAAATGGGTATTTTTTATGGTGTTTAGAGGCTATATGAACAGTATCCGTGAACTATACCATAAAAGGAGGACGAGGAAGAAAAAGGGAGAAAGAAACCAAATAGGCTGTTGTGCCTCCATGCTCAAAACATTCAATAATTTTATTAATCAATTCCATCTCTTTTGAATACAATGAGCACAAATAAATAAATAAATAAATAATATATATATATATATAAAGACAATTTCTTGCACTAATAGCATTAGGACTCCTATTAGGACTACTAATTTAATTAGTAAACTAAAACCTAATAAAATACTAACTTGGGCCGATGGCTGTAAACAAGCCTAATTGGTAATTGAACCTATAACTACAAGGTCATTGCTTGATTAATTTATTCTTTTCCCATATATGGTAAAACCATAATTAAAATTTTTTATCCCATCACAAATCTATAAATTTTTATTATGAATGGTTTGTTAATATTATCAATGCACTACAAATAACTATTTTATATCATATGAACCTATTTTTCACACTTAGACATTTCAATCTCAATTCTATGTGTATATTTTTAGACAAGTATAATTATTTATAATGATTATTTATACTTATTTATAAAAATATTATGATTATTTATAATTAAATCGGGCCTTATGTTTAGAGCCTAAACTTGAAGTTGAGCTTGGCTTGCTTGCTAAGCAAACAAACATAAACAAGCTTTTTCATGAGCCGGGCTCAAGTTGTTCATGAATAGTTTGATTCATTTACAACCCTACTTTGGGTCCAAAGAAAATAAATCTAAGATACTTAAGATCTTTTAGAAGATTCTAGACTCAACTAAATTACCCAAAATACCCTAAATTTGCAAGAATTGCAGAAATTACAGATTTGTTTCTAACTACAAAATTGACCATAGCTAATGAAATAAAGATCCAAATAAAAAACTATTATAACCCTAAAAGACTCAAACATTTAAAACCATATGACTTTTACTTCAATTGGACCCGCACGTGTACCCCATAAAATAATTCTTGAATAGCCAATTGGCAAATTTGTAAAATATCCATCTTCCATGGTTGCACCAAAAAGAGAGAGATGGATTGTTTTGGGTGGCAACAGCAGTGGGGTGCGTTGGGTTGATGGGTTGGTCATTGTAAGGGATGGGATTGGGTTAATGGGTTGGGAATGGAAAACAAAAAAAGTATTTTCAATGAAAGCATTTTCGAAAAAAAAAAAAAACTTTTTGAAATACGATCTGTATATAAAGTTTCAAAATCTATTTGCAAAAAATACAACATTACTTCTTTGACAAGCAATACCAATAACTTTTTGGCCTAGGAATAAAAACTTTTCTTACAAACCAAGAAAACTCAAATAGTCAACCAAGGCAAAATAAAATTTTGAGGCCATTTCCAACACTTGTTTATGAGAGAATGTTAAAATTTTTCTTTAAAAATTACCTATTTTTTGTTATTATGACAACCATCTGGTGGTTCGGTGGCGGTTTGGGATTTTTTCCAACATGCTAAGGTTGGTTCAGTTAACTATATTCTCCCTTCGCTCTTAGAAACAACTTGTGCACAATCCAAACATTGACCTTAGTCATCCTATATTTGGGGTTGGAACTGGCTTTATGAAAAATTAACTGCTAAGCATGTTGCTGGTGCATTTAGTTATCATCACTTAGTATTTTTCTTTGCATTGAGTTTATTTTCTTTGAAAATTAGAACTTTATGTGTCCTTTGGTGATTGGTCCTTTTCTTTGAAAAACAATTCTTTGAATTCTATTATCATATTTCTTTATAATTTTAAAATGGACAAAAAACTTAGCCTCCGTTTGGGAAGCGCATTTTTTTTTTTTTTTTTTTTGTGAATCCCATACACTGTTCACAAGACCCATAAACTACTATTTTTTTCAAAAAAAAACTTTAAAACTGGGTCCTACGGTACTATTTGCACATTTTAAAAATTATTTTGTTACAATGTTTTCAGTTTTCAGCAATAAGTGGTATCCAAACAAACCCTTAGTGTTCATTTGGAATGCACGTATTCCGTGCGTTCCTGCGTTTTGTTGAAAAATGGTGGGTCCCGTGCACTGTTCACGAGACCCACAAGTATGGAATTCAACAAATTTTCATTTAAAACTGGATTTCACGATACTATTCATATAATTAAAAATGAGATATGCTACGTCTATAGTATTTTTACAACAAATTACAAGTGCTTAGTTGTTATTGATTCAAATTTGAAACTAATATTAAGATTACTTTTTTGCCCTAACAATAACAATCAATAACAATCTGCCACTTAAGATTTATTGTAAAAGTGTTGTAAAAATATTGTGGACATATCATTTTTATTTTGCTACAGTATTTTTAGTTTTTAGTTTTCAACAATAAGGGTCTGTTTGGATACCGTTTATTGCTGAAAACTGAAAACACTGTAATAAAATATTTTTTAAATGTATGAATAGTACTGTAAGACCCAATTTTAAAGAAAAAATTGCTGAAAAAAGTACTTGTGAATCCCGTGAACAGAGCACGGGACCCACACAAAAACATAGCCGCGGATACAAACGCAATCGTGTTTGTATCCAAACTAATACTAAGCGGTACTCAAATAAAGCCTTAATCAACTAGTTTAGGAATACTGGATGATACTCACATGTACTTTATTCAATATAGATCTTTTGAATATTTTTTTTTTTACCTATTTTTTGGGTCATTTCTAAACAGAAAGTATAAGTTTACTTAGAAGCTTTTTTTTGCAGAAAAAAAAGCTGAAGATGAAGTAGCGTCAGAGCCTCATGGTATGGTGATTGATGTTAAAGAAGTTAAGATGACTAATTCAAGTGGACAAAAGAAATTTGAAATTGAAGAAATTGGGAATAAAGCTTCTTCACAATTAAGACAACCAGAGGGTATACAGGTTGAGAAAATGCAACTGCAAGCATCAAGTACTCTAAAACCTCAAGAAGTGGTGTTTGATGGTGAAGCAATTAAGATCCTTAAATCTAGTGAGATGGAACCAGAAGCAAGTGAGCAACATGGATTATTTCTCATGCAGGGTGGTTTAGGATTAACTAAGCCACCAAAGGATGAGGATTGGAAGAACGCCAAAGAGATTTACTTGATGGACAATGAGTTGTCTGATTTACCTGAGAATCCAAGGTGCCCCAATCTGTCAGCTCTGTTCCTTCCAAGAAACTACAAATTAAGAATGATTCCTCAGTCATTTTTTAATTTCATGCCAGCCCTTCAAATCCTGAACTTGTCCAGGACTGGTATCAAGTCTTTGCCTGATTCTCTTATAAGATTGGTAAGCCTCAAAAGATTGTTTCTAAATGATTGTCAACGTCTTATGATTTTGTCGCCAAAAGTTGGAGATCTCAAGCAACTTGAGGTTCTTGATCTTGAAGGGGCAAATATTATGGATTTGCCTAAGGAGATAAAGAATTTAACTAATCTGACGTGCTTGGAAGTTTCATTTTATGGATGTACGAGTAATGGTAGAAGAACCCTGCAATCAAATGCGGTGGTTCCTTGTGGGGTAATTTCCGCATTGTCTCAGTTAGAGGAGCTGAATATTGATGTAAATCCAGATGACAAGCGGTGGGATGCATGTGTGGAAGATATTGTTAATGAAGTATGTACCTTAAAGAGGTTGGAAACTCTTAAATTCTATTTTCCAAGGTTGGAACTTTTGAGTCACTTCCAGTGGAATAGCCCATCACTTTCTAATTTCAGACTTACTGTTGGTCACCATGTCAAGCGCATTATGTCTCGAGTCCCTCCTGATGCTGAGTTTGAGCTGGAACGATGGGAGAGATGCTTGAAATACATAAACGGTGTGGGTGTCCATAGGGGTATTAAGAATGTACTCCAACATGTGACCGCATTTTTCTTGGACAGGCATGCAACTATTAAGAAGCTATCTGATTTTGAAACTAGAAATATGAAGCAACTAAAATGCTGTGTCGTGGGGGAATGTAATGAGCTTCAAGTGATTGTAGATGCTGCAGATGCTTATGGGGAAGATGGTATAAGTGAAATAGTATCTGAATCATATGACGATGAAAGAACTGTTCTTGGATCACTGGAACACCTGTATATATATTATATGAAGAGTTTAAGGAGCATATGGGAGGGGCCAGTACAGCAAAATTCTTTATTTCTTCTTAAGTCCTTGACATTGAGCACATGTCCCCAATTGACCACTATTTTCACGCAAGGGTTGCTTGATAACCTATGCAATTTAGGAGAGCTTAAAGTGGAATACTGCCACTCCATCAAAAGCATTATAAGCTGCGAAATCTCTGCTGAGCATGGTACCTCTTATTTTCTCCCAAATTTGAAGAAGATTTCTCTTCATTGCGTGCCTGGATTAGTTAGCATCTCTAATGGTTTACACATTGCACGGAAGTTAGAATGGTTGAGTTTTTATAATTGTCCAAATCTTAAGAATCCATTAATTGATGAAGTATCTAGTCAAGATTTGAAAAAGATAAAGGGCGAGAGGCGTTGGTGGGAAGCATTAGAGTGGAGCAATGGTCGTCCAGGTTATTTGGATGAAATTTTTGTTCCAATTGAAGCAAGGGATTTCTGAGCACTTTTAATGTTCCCTAATCAAAATTAGTCTGTGCATTTTCTTATGGAAGCTCATTGGTTCTTTGTCAATGACTGTATAATTGTGAGCTGAGGCATCCTTGGACCACTTTCTGTTTGCTGTGTTTATACTCTTGCAGCTGCTTTGGCGGTCAGACACTATATTGAATAAAGTCCCTCTAGCCCGATGTATCTTTCTCATGCAATTTATGAAAAATGTGGTGTGTTTAGGTTTCTGATCCACTAAACACAATGCTAATGAAATCCAAGTTCTTGAATATGTGTGAAAATATTTCCTGGAATCCTACAAAGTACAGACTGTGAAGTCTACTAATGTAGGCCATTTGTGTTGGTATTCTATCTGTGATTGTGAGTTTTTTTTTTTTTTTTGGGAGCCAGAATTCTATTTTGGTTGCATAGCCAAAAGGCCCAAAACTATTGTACGTACAAAGTAATGACCTATGTTACTGGTATGTTAGTTTCACCAAAAAAATTTCTTATCAACCAGGTTCACTTTGCTCCTAGTTTCTTGGATGTCACTAGGCCTTAAGATTTGTAACGGAATACATATACCACTAACATAGGTACCTTGACCTTGGAGTTGGAATAGTCACTATGCGGATATTATCCTTGAGTTCACCTCAAATAATTATTTTAAACAAAAAGTAAAGGAAATTAAAATCATCACGTTTAGTATATGCGTAGTCTTTCTAACACAAATCATAATTAGTGAAACACACTTTGATGCTTATTATTTCTAACCCCCTAACTACTCCGTCAAATTCTCATGCTTAGTTAAACATCCCTCCTCTTACTAATTGTTACTGTTAGAAAAAGTTTATTTGCCATTAGCTAATTTTACATTTTTGAACGTTTTCTCGAACTAATTGATATCAGTTCCTGAAAACAATTTGTNCAATGCTAATGAAATCCAAGTTCTTGAATATGTGTGAAAATATTTCCTGGAATCCTACAAAGTACAGACTGTGAAGTCTACTAATGTAGGCCATTTGTGTTGGTATTCTATCTGTGATTGTGAGTTTTTTTTTTTTTTTTGGGAGCCAGAATTCTATTTTGGTTGCATAGCCAAAAGGCCCAAAACTATTGTACGTACAAAGTAATGACCTATGTTACTGGTATGTTAGTTTCACCAAAAAAATTTCTTATCAACCAGGTTCACTTTGCTCCTAGTTTCTTGGATGTCACTAGGCCTTAAGATTTGTAACGGAATACATATACCACTAACATAGGTACCTTGACCTTGGAGTTGGAATAGTCACTATGCGGATATTATCCTTGAGTTCACCTCAAATAATTATTTTAAACAAAAAGTAAAGGAAATTAAAATCATCACGTTTAGTATATGCGTAGTCTTTCTAACACAAATCATAATTAGTGAAACACACTTTGATGCTTATTATTTCTAACCCCCTAACTACTCCGTCAAATTCTCATGCTTAGTTAAACATCCCTCCTCTTACTAATTGTTACTGTTAGAAAAAGTTTATTTGCCATTAGCTAATTTTACATTTTTGAACGTTTTCTCGAACTAATTGATATCAGTTCCTGAAAACAATTTGTTGTTCTTGTTGAACACATATTTGACTCTATGGGGCCACATTATACCTGACAACCACTGCTTTCCCTTTTGGTGTATAAACTCCCAAATAGAGGCATAAGAGGCCATTTCAAACATTTGAAAAAGAAAGACCGATATAATGTTCTTTTTAAATAATCGTCTTGTCTTCAGGATGTTATGCAAGGACACCCTATATTGCTAAAAAGAGCACTTACATTGCATAGATTAGGCATACAGGCATTCCACCACATTTTAGTGGAAGGGCGGGTTATTTGTTTACAGCCATTAGTTTGTAAAGGGATTCAATGCAGATTTGAGAAAAGCTAATTTTACATTGGTTTGTCATAGACTTCTATTGTCATTTTTATACACTATATATTATATAATAAATAAAAGTTGGATAAGCCATAGTTACTCCAAATGACTTAACGTATTGTATTACACGTTGTATAATGAATTTTTATCATGTGTCTCATTAATTATTGAAATAGTTTATTTTATATGAGACTATATTACAAACTCCAAAAAAAAGCCTATATTACTATATCAAGTAGCTTATTAATTGTTAAAATAGTTTATTTGAGATAAAACTCTAATACTAAGTTTTGAGAAATATAAAATATTATTCCAACTAAAATTCTATACAAAAAGTTTTAAGAAATTCAAAATAAATTTTTTACATCATATATTATAATTGTGTACTTTAATTTAATATAATAAAAAGTACATTCTTTATCCTACGTATTGTTTGTGCTTGCTTCAAAGGTTAGGTTCTTACAGGTTACTTGCTGGTCACAAGAAGTACCACTTCTCATCCAACTTGCATGTATTAAGCATGCCGCAAATGTTAACGAAAAGCCACAAGATTGAATTACCTGAGATGTCCATGTTCATAAGAAGTTGTGGAGTTAATCTAAAAGTTAAAGCGTATCATTTATTATTGCAATGCTCCTATTAAGTCACATCAGCGACCATGTCAACTACCTATTTCTCATTTTTCTCCACTATTTCCATCCATAATTTCTCTTTTACCTTTTCATCTCTCCACTACTCTCAACCTTCATGTCACTCTTCATCCATCCCTTCCTCTTTCTTTTATTTTGGCTCTTCTTATTCACATTCTATTAATATAAATATGACATTCTCTCTCCCATTATATACATCTTTTCTCACATGAAAAAGGTTTGTGTGAATTTTTTACTTTTTGTATCTCTACTTTAGATTGATGAATTTATGTGTTCTTTAGAATTTTATTTTGGGTTAATGTAATTTGGCTTTGTGTTTTTAAGTTTTTTTTTTTTTTTCTTTTCTATGACTATTAAATGTTATTCTATTGCATATAAAGATAGTTTATAAGAATATAATGTTATTCTATTAGATAGCATGGTTTGGATAATTTGGTGTTTGACTTATGAATATATTTTTTTATTTTGATACTTCTTCTCATTTTAATTTCTATTTCTCTCCCGAAATAGGTGATTATTCTCTCTCTCTCTCTCTCTCTCTCTCTCTCTCTCTCTCTCTCTCTCTCTCTCTCTCTCTCTCTCTCTATATATATATATATATATAGTATTCCTTTTTCAACTTTAGTTTAGCTTGATGAATCATTGTATTTTTTTTTTATAATACTATTTTGGGTTAATCCCCCCCCCAGAATCCCCCCTAGTTGATTTGTTCTTCCCTTTATATAGTCCTCCTCCTACGATCCCTTTCTTCAACTTGTTGATCATTAATGCCCTCCTCTGACAACCCATCCTATCCACCACTTTACCAAACCTCCTGTGAGTTGCAGTAACTGAGGCAGCACTACTCAGGGGTCATTTCTTCATTAATGCAGCTAGAACGTCGATTGTGGGCATTTAATGTGGAGGTGACAGTTCATCTTGATCTTGCTCCCTCACCATGCTTCCATGGCTGACGTGTTGTACTTGTTCTCTCTCTTTAGATTCCCTAGAAGGTTGCCTTTGGTGGCCCGTTACTTCCCTTTCCCATGGTCTTGGTTGGCCGAGGACATGGTTGTCCTCGGCAAGGTTCTTGAGCAATTTGAACTTTCACACTACGTTCTCAGGCGTTTCTTCCTCCTCGGCATGAGCCTTGGGCTTGGTATAAAGTGGGCCAGGGTTACCAAATTCTCTGACCCCACAATAGCCCCTCAAAATCCTGCTGCCCAGTTCCTCAGACGGGGAGAAGGATTTTGATGTCCTCGGGCCTTTACCGTGGCTTGTCCAGTCTAATCCTAAGTCAGCGCTTAGAGTTGTCCAATGCACATTTCTAGCGCTTCGATATGCGGTATGCACTTGTATTAAATTTTGGCGGCTCCATACTCCCTACGTTCAATGATGTGATGGTAATCCAACGGTGGGGATCTTTCGCCATTATGGGCGGGAAGCCTTGCACAGTTGTCTTTGGTGAGGGGGTACATACTCACTTGAGCCGATTCGCCTCTCCACTTTTTCATTCAAGAGTTCTCGTGCACACACCTCGAATCCGATCAAGTCTTCGACTCAACTCACGTCTCTTCGCAGCCTAAAAAAACCCATTCTGAGTGCCCTCCCTCATTTCTGTAAGTTCTCTTTTTACCCTATCTTGTGCTTTTCCTTTTCTAACTTTCTTCTTCCTCTATCTCTCTCCTCCTTTTGCTTTACCTGAGTCTCTTGGCCGTTCTTCCAGATGGGTAGATTTAAGAAGTTAGTTGAGTCTGAGGAGGCGATGGAGGAATTCATCGCCACTCATAGGATACCTAGTAATATGGGTTAAAGGTACTGCGAGGAAGGGGATTGGTATATAAGGAGGGAAGTTGGTGAGGTAGTGATTCCCATAATCGCCTTCCTTGAAGGTAGTATGAGGATCCATATGGGGCCAGTGATGAGGGGCTACCTTAGGCATTTTCGATTAGCCCCTACCCAATGCGCCACTAACGTGTTCAGGATCCTGGGTTGCATGGATGCCTTGTAAGAAAAGATGGGGATGAGGTTAACCCATCATGACATGAATTGGTGCTACAACCTCCAACACCTAACAGGTAAGTCCTACTACATGAAAACGAGGGATGATAGAGTTAGACTTATCTAGTGTCTCCTCGAGTCTAGCAAGGGATTGAATAAGGATTTTCTCATTGTGTCGGGGGAATGACACGACGGCCTTTACTACCCGACCGTAGAGGGGGAGCCAGGTAGGGTACTCGGAATATGGGAAGGTTGATCTGCTATGTTTTCATAGTTCGCACTGCTTGGTTGTTAACAAGAACTAGCTTTTTCTGTTGTAGATCCACACGCCTTTGAATGGCACTTCCATTTGGTTAACAAGGCGGACTTAGAAACTGTACTCAGGGTAGAGGTCTTTGTGAATGAGGCTGATAACCAGATTAGGGCCGCTCACAAGATTCTCAAGTACAAGCCAATCCAAAAGTCTTTCTCGGCTCCCAGATAGGTGATCAGAGCCAAGGACTCGAGGCTTCGCCAAATCATTGTGGTGGAGCGCGGGTTCTCGTTTTCTGAAGGATCTTCCATCACAGAGGGCATCCCGTTGGCAGCCTCTTCCTTGTCCCACAAAGCCGCGGAGGCCGAGGGAGAAATTTTAGAGAAAGAGGAAGAAGTAGTTGATCTGAGTCCGTTTGAGGACGAATTTGGTGCATTCGACCAAGTCCATCTATTCGAGGATCCCTCTGGTGACTTGGGTGACCCTCATTTATCTGAAGCAGACCTTCTGTCATCGAGGACTGGTACTCAGGCCGAGATGGGTTTCAAGAGACAACCTTAAGAGGTAAATAGCGAGCAAAGAAAAGAAAGTCAACGGAATTGTACCGTAACATAAGCAATAAGGCTTGTAAGTCTTAACCCAATGTAGCAATAAGTCAATAACAAAGAAAAAGTCTTTTGCCACGAAACTTGGGAGGCTAGCCAGCCACAAAATATTGTGTCGCAAATTGCTATACACAATCAAATGACACAGAATTAATAGTTATGACCAAGTGAGAGGCTTGTGTGATAAAAGCACTATTTTTCTACCAAATATTAAAAGTAGTTTATCAGGAACAGAATCAGGATTCAAACTTAGGGGGATCAAAGTTATTTGTTCAAAATTTTAAAAATTAGAAATATCAATACTAGATGTTGACAGCAATACATTATTAGCATTAATTTTTTAATTATTTGTATTTTTTATTTTGAAAAAAAAAATCACAAATGACAATTTATAATCAAGATTTTTGTAAGTCAATTGGCACGTCCTAATACTTTCAAGATCTGAACAAGATTAGTCTGATTCTTTATTCTATCGATATTATAAATTAAAAAAAAAAAATTATCTACTCTTTTCACATACTTCTATAACTAATAACTTCATAATGCTATATGTATGGTTAAAAGATTCTTAAAAAAAAATAAATAAATACAAAAAACTATAGTTAAAAGTTCAAATCTATCTCAAGCATTATATTAATAAAACAGCCAAAATAATGGTTAATAATATCATGCATTGATATTCAGCATAAAAAAGGGTAAGACAATCATTGGTGTCTTGGTAAGGTTGAGAATTTTTCCTTTGACAAATTGCAAGTTTGAAAAAATAGTAAAGAAAAAATATTAAAAGGGATCTATTAAACAATCATATGATAATGGACGGTAACTTTGAGTCTTTAACTAAGTAAATAATAAAGCTTTTCCCATCATTACATTAATTTAGTTAAGTCACAAATGCATGCCAAGTGTGTCCCAAAGTTAATAAAACATTAAAAATAAAAATAAAAATTCTACCATTCCAAAAATAGATAATTTTTTTTTCCACTGATGAGTTAAAAACACTAACTGATCCAAGTTGTTGGTGATTAACTAGTGCATGGATGAAGCGATCAACAATATAAGAGTTGTCTTTGTGTCTATGTGGTGGAGTCATTTGCGAGAGGCATAGAGCTCTCAAATGAGAGGGAGAAATTAGGTAAAAGTTATTGGGTTTTTGTGATTTTTTTTGCTAGGATTTGTAATTGATTTGTTGTTATTATTTTTGTGTTAGACCATATTTATGATTTGTCCAAAGATTTTTCTTATTATCTAGGTATGTGTTTTTTTTTTTTTTAAATTATTTTTCTTGTTATCTATTTTTAGATTTTATTTTTTTCAAAGGCTGGGGGGGGGGGGGGGGCATGGCCCCCCTCAACCCTAAGGCAATGCTATCCTTGCCCATAGAAAAAACGCCAAACACAAACTCTTTCATTTTTCAATGCAATCCAAACTCAACCTAAGCCTGCGTTTGTGAAGCGTTGGTATGAAAATTTTGTGCATTTTGCTGAAAAAATGGTGGATCCCATGGCATTGTTCATGAACCACCAAACTCAGCAAAATGCAGATTTCTAAGTAAATTTAGGTCTCACAGCACTATTTACACCTTTAAAACTTATTTTGCTACAGTGTTTTCAGCAATAAGTTTTCAATTTTCAACAAATAAGCAGTATATTTAGGTCTCACAGCACTATTCACACCTTTAAAACTTATTTTACTACAGTGTTTTCAGCAATAAGTTTTCAATTTTCAACAAATAAACAATATCCAAACAGAGCCTAAATGATTTGAAATCATGGGTTCAACCTAGTTGTAAATTTGTAATTTGTAAAGTAAAACATGTGAAGTACACATATATTTTTACCCCAAATAAAAAATAAATAAATAAAGTACAATGTATTTACTAAGTTTTAGCCAATTAATAAATACAAAAAGACAACCTGTAAAATTGAGTAAGCTCTTTGCTATGGTGTACGTTATGAATCCCTATCGTTTGTATCATTTTTTAATTGTTAAATTGTATAAATATTTTGAATTCCTTTAAAGCATTCGTTTTAAAAAATTTAGCATTTAGCATCTTAAAAAGTCACTTTATAACATTTAACATCTCACTTTATAATACACACAACATCAAAATTTCTATTTTTTTTTTTTTACAACTTCATTTAAATATTATTTCTTTATTATTATTTTTTTTTTTTTCATCCTCTCTCCCTCTTGGTCTCACTATCTCTCTCCCTCTCTATCACTCTTTCCTTCTCAACCCAATAATCCTACCCACCGCTAGCCACCAACCACCATAATTCCAACGACCACCAAAATACCAAAACCCAATCACACCTAACAGCCACCACAATGCCAATATCCACCATGTCCACACCGTTCAGAGACCCACGCCAAACTCCTAGCCGATGACCCACGCCGATCTCCCCTCAACACTGATGCCCATGCCGATTAGAGACGCACGAACCCACCAAGTCACAAAATCAAATCACCCCATTGAAATCAAACCATAGAACCCACCAAAATCATATCACACTTGCCAAAATAAAATCCCAAAATCAGCCACACTTGCCAAACCCCCATTGCCCAAACCCACGAAATTAACCCAAACTCACACTTGTCAAACAGCTGAACCATGAAATCAACCCAAACCCATGAAATCACGAACAAGGACAATCCACCACCACTCACAAAATCAACTCGACTCACAAAGAAAGATCAACAATCAAAGAAAGAGATGGAGAGTCAGAAAGAAAGAGAAAGAGGAGACACAGATTGCCAGACCACAACCATAGCCAGACCACCAAGAACAAACAAAGGCACGGGAGAGAGAAGAGAGAAGAGAGAAGTGAGGTAGGAAAGAGAAGAGAGAAGGGAGAAAAGAGAGAGTTGGTGAGAATATATATATATATATATTGTTTTTTTTTTTTTTACAATCTAACTACAGTGAGTTGTTATCAATAACAGCTCACTGTAACTAAGTGCTAAAATATTTAGTATTTAGCATCTTATTGTAGGTATGTTTTTATAATTTGAGGTGTTAAAAATGCTAAAAAAAAATAGCATTTAGCATTTTTAACACCATTAATGAGAATGCTCTTAGGCTTTATGCCTTTATCCTAAAAAATCCATTATGATGGGAGCATTTACGCTAAGAGTCTTATAATTCAACAGGTCACCATGGTCTAATCCCTCTTCCACCACTATTTTTTTTTAATGGATAGATGAAGATGATTATTTAAAATTGAAAAAAAACAAAAAAAAAACAAAAAAAAAAAAAACAAACAAACAAACAAACAAACAAAAAAACAAAACAAAACAAAAAAACCTAACAAACAAACAAACAAGTATATAATGGGAAAGAGCTTATTCAACAAAACAATGATTCTCTTTAATTTAGGTAGAGAAATCATCAATGCCTAAAGGATGTTTAGCTAAAAGATGGCCAAGTCTGTAACCTTGTCTACATGTAAAAATTCAACTCTATGAAAATCATGAGTAGAAGACATCAAACCAGATACAATGGTGCAAATGAAAGAGGTAGGAAACGCTCACTCAAATCCTAGAGGATGATCAAGGAGTCGCCTTGAATAATAAAATCTCTAAGTCCCACATCGTGAGTGAAAAGGAGGTCAGCCTCAAAAGCTTTTGCCTCTTGAACCTATAGTATCCATAGGATCTTTAATCTTTTTGCTTAAAGTTACTACCACACTTCTTCTATCACCCCTGGTAAAATAACCAACACCTTCACCATTGTATATTATGGCATTGTACTACTATTACTTTGACATATATAAGTATAATATTGTATGTATTTTTTACAAGAATATTGTATGTAATTGAACATGTTATTTTATTTCTTTTTATCAACTTCATTTTGTTAAATTCTAAAAACATAGCGCTATAAGTTGTAACTTTACGCTCTATTTGTTTCAAAGTAAACCATTTTACATATAAATTTTTTTAGTAAAAAATTTTCATTTTAGAGTGTTTGGTTGCAAACTTGAAAATATCATGGAAATAATTTTAAGTGTTTTTTTTGCGGTAAAATAATTTTTTTTTCCTAGTTCTCAAAACCCACCAAATTCAAGCACTGATGCACAAACCACCACCCACCACCCAAAATCCAAATTGGGAAGGAAAAAAAAAACCACCAAAACCACCACCAACCATTCAAGAAATAGCCACCCAAAACCAACCACTAACAACCCAAAAATCAAATTCAAAAAGCCAAAAAAAAAAAAAAAAACCCAAACCAAACCAGAACCGAAAACCCATGAACACAACCTAATCTGAAAATCTAAAAACCCAACAAACTAAACGGCAACAAGATTGGAGCAGCCACTAAAACCCCATGATCGTTGCTCGTCAATCGAATCCTAAAGGATTGTACGAGAGAGAAAAGAAGAGGGAGGATAGGGGTTTGTATGAGGGAAAGACCATGATGCATTGGTAGGTGGTGGTGGTCAATGGGTGAGGGAGAGAAGAACCAAAGTGAGAGAGTGGGCGATGGTTAGTCAAGTGAGAGAGGGAGCAGGGCAAGAGTTGGTTGTGTAAATAAGTAAAATGTTTTGTGCTTGTTTTAAGGGTAAAACATTTTATTTATTTTAGGCTTGGTTTTACCGTTTGACTGGAAAACATATTACATTTAACCATATTTTACACCTAAAAAAAAAAAAAAACACTGTAAAATGTGTAAAATATTTACTTCATAACAAACGGGGAGTTAATAACATGTTTGAATTAATTGTTTATATTATCAATGAATTACAAATATGAATTTGATATTATATAAACCTAATTATATACTTACAAAATATATTCTCAAGTCTATTTCATTATTTTTGGAGAGAATACATAAATTATATAATATTATATATAGTTAAATTGAGAATGCATGTTCACAAATTTGTTCACCAACAAATTATTATATTTGAGCTTTGATTGTTTAATAATTGAGCTTGTACTTAAGTTTAGCTTATTTGTTAAACAAACAAACATAAACAAGTTTAGTTGTTATAGCCTTCACTTTAAGGTTATGCTTAATTTGAATAACTTTGATTTTGCATTTTGTTAGTATTTACTTAAGTGCTAAACTTGTACTGGGGTTGGATTTGATAACAAGAAAAAAATGTGGAAAAAAAGTTCAAAAGGCATCATTGGTCCAGCTCATGTTGACTAGGAAGTTTGCGGGGAAAATGTGGTTGGGAAAGAAGAGGAGAATTAATGGGTCCTATCTCATGTTGACTAAAGGTCTGTGTGGAAAATGTTGGGATTGACATCAAGTTACCTAATACTATGTTTGGTTCTAGCTAGGAAAAGGGAAGAGAAAGGAAAAAAAGGCAGGAGGGGAATGAAAGATTCATATATTAGAACACTTACAAATTCTTATATTAGACCACTTAAAAATTTTAAAAAATGTTAAAGACATGTTAGTCATTTTTTAATATAAACAAGCAAAGCTCAAGAAATTAGTGCTATCCCTTCCTCCCATTCCCACCCAAATTGGGCTGATACCAAAACATTGAACAAAGTTTATCTCCAAACTAGTTTAGGGAGCAACTTTTCAAACTTCTCATATATCTTTTTTTTTTTTTGTGAATTTTGAAAATCTAACCATTGAACTTCATGTTTCTTAGGTTTTTAACATGCATATCAAATTTCGTTTAAATCGAATGTTATTTACTATTCGGTTAATAAACTTATTTTTTATACATAATTTTATATCATAAAAATTTGAAAATCTAACATTTGTTCAATGACATAGCAATTGATTTTTGATTTTCTTGAAATTTTATAAGCATGAAAGATATAATAAGAACATGTTATTCAATGGTTAGATTTTCAAAATTCACACTCAATATAAAAATATATAAGAAGTTTGTAAAATTTTTCTCTAAACTAGTTTGGAGAGAAACTTTGTTCCAAAACATTGGGCTCCATGGTATCACTCCTCCTCATCAACTTCTCTTTTCTCTTTGTACAACCAAACAGTTTTAAAATGACGGGCCTTCCTTGTTTTTTTCCTAATATTTTCTTTCCAAACACAGTGTAAGTTATTACACTTTAATTAATGCAATAATAATGCAACACTAGAACACTTTAATGCAATAACTGAAAAAAAAAAAGAGTGAGAGACTTCAGGGCAGAGAGTAATGGTGTTTCTCTTCTAGAGAGAGACAGCAACAGAAACAGGAATTGAGGTTTCTATGCACCGTAGAGATCAAGAAGAGATGAAACCGTTGTTAGCTCTTGAAAATAGCTATGATGCTTTGATTTAACTCAGTCATACTGTTGGGTGCACTGCACCATGGTCCAGCCCACACTTTGTCTTAGCTCATTAAATGAGCTTGTTGAAAAATGGCCAAGAAGTTAGCAAAGCAAATTGAACTTGCTGGAGAAGCTTTCCAACTAGAAGAATTGAAACATCTTTATGTACAAAAGTCAAGACAAATTGGCTTGCATTTATTGTGACTTGATGTGAAGAGTGTGGAAGAAAGAAAAGAAGAAAAATGTGAAGAAATAAAAGGGAAGGTCATTCGGCCATTTGGGTAAAGTGAAAAAAAGAGTGAAGTCTCAGAGTCTGAGGACTGGTGCAGTCTTGAAGAACTGCGTGAGTGATAGGAAGCAAAAAGAAGAGAAAAATAAAGAGGGTAAGAGAAAAAATACAGTAAAAAAGAGAACAGTAACTGAAAAGTAAAAGTAAGTTTTTCATTACTTAAGTTGTATTTTTGAATATTATAATATCTATTTAATATAGTACAATTATTTAGAATTTATCCCATAGTTTGTCTCTTAAAAAAAAAAGATTTTCACATAAATCTTGTGTGGCTGTAAATCTTCTGATTCTTGTGTGACGGTAGTTCACTGTAGTGCTGAAATTTATTCACAGCTATATAAAAAATTTTCCAACAAGCATACTGTATTATGTATCACCCAAAATACCTAATTCCAAAAAGCTAAAACACCCAAGTTCTTGATTTTGGATTCAGCATCAGTTGCCGATAAATCCGATCCATTAGAAACAACCCCAGCTGTTCCGAGCTTATCACCTGCTTCACTGGATTGGTACGATTCACAAAGGCGTCGAGACTGGAACACCTTCTTACAGTACCTAGGGAAACAGGAGCCCCCTATAACTCTAGTCAGGTGCAATGAATACCTCGTGCTCGACTTCTTGAGGTACTGGGACCAGTTCGAAAAAACCAAGGTCCATCTCACTGGGTGCCCATACTTCGGCAACCCGGAGCCACCAAGCCCATGTACCTGCCCACTAAGGCATGCGTGGGGTAGCCTTGAGGCGCTCATCGGACGGCTCGGATCGGCTTACGTGGAGCACGGTGGACCGCCAGAATCCAACCCGTTTAGAGCCAGAGCTGTAAGGGATTATTTGAGGGAGGTCAGTGAACGCCAAGCCAAAACCAGAGGGATTTCTTATAAAAAGAAAGAGGGGAAATGCCCAACTACTGTAACGGACAAAACTGTCATGGCGAGTAAAGGACCAGGAGGTAATGCTACTGGTACTGGTAGCGGTGGCGATGGAAGTGGTAGTGCTGCTCAAACAACATCCACTACTACAACGAGTAACGCAGTATTGTTTTACTCATCTCTTCTTCTTTATCTCTTGTTCGATTTTCATTACTGTTTTAGCTTTTGATTGTGATTATTATGAGTTATCTACATATTTTATATATCCGGCGATTCTCTTATTATTGGATCATGGATCGACAGCATAAAGATTTCCTTTTGTTCGCTCGCTTTCTTTGTACCCGCAACCATCTAACTCATTTAGCATCAAACCCAATCCAAGAATGCCTAAGTTCATTGAGTCATGGATAGTCAATTAGATAGGATTGGGCGGACCTAGAATGTGAAATTCTATAGAGGTTTTCATGATTGAGAATTGGAGTCAAAGGAATTCACTTCTAGACCTTTTACACTCAAAAGTCTTAACTCTTTCCCTTGGTGATAAGGCCCCTTGGAAGCTTGAGAAAAGATTCTCGTTTGCGATAATCTCATTAAGCAAGGTTTCTCATTAGTTGGTTGGTGTTGCATGTGCTGGTATTAAGGAGAGACGGTGGAACATTTGTTGATCCATTGTGAAGTGGCCAATGGTTTGTGAAGCGTAGTATTTAGAGCCTTTGGGATTCAACGGGTGTTACCAAGGAGAGTTGGCAATCTTTTGCTTGGGTGGAGAAATTGGTTTGGGTAGCACTCATTGGATATTTGGAGCCTGTTACATTTGATATGGTTATTGTGGAAAGTGTGAAATAGTAGTATTTTTAACGATATGGAAAGATCAACAACTCAGTTGGAAACATTTGTTGAACATGAAATAACCTCCTTTTTTTTTTTTTTTTNGTCTATACGGCCCACAGAGCTTCAGAAAGTGCATCCACACCAACCATCCACCTAATACAAATATGAAAATTTCTAAATGAAAAATTTATGTATACTTTTATAACTTTCCTCCCTTGAAGGCAAGGACAGAGGCAAGACTTGGAGTTAGGGGGGGCAACTCTGCTGCTGGCTGTGTGTGGTGGCTCTGGCCTTTGAGTCTACTGTTTTACTACTAAGAATTTTTGTTTATAATTTTTTAAATGACCAAGTTTTTTGTTTTGGGTAAAATAGATTGATTGGGCTTAATTTTTTTAGTTTTATTATTGGTGATTTTTGTTTTTGGGCTTGTATATTTTGTTTTAGATTTAATCTATTAATTTTTTATGTCCTTTAAAAGGTGAAAAATGCTAAAACTACAAAATTTTTACAAATTGCTAATGTTGTGAGTAGTTATTGATAAGTAAAAAGTGATACAAGTGTACGAACTAATAAGAATTTGCTACCTCAATAGTTTGTATAAATGTTGTAAAAACATTTGTGGCTACAACATTATTCTCAAAAGAATTGATGGCATTATTAAGGGGGGCAAAGTGTAATTTTATTGAACAAATTGCTAAAATTTGTATTTATTAATATAGTAATATTTTTTTTAAAAAAAAAAAAAATTAGGGGGGCAATCAATAACAGCTCCGTCAATGCTTGAGGGGAGATAAAATGACTTCAACACTTGGGGTTGACAATATATTGCGTATCCTTATATAAGTTTCCTCCTTGATATAACTTATATACGCTAACATCATCATCTAGTCAAAACATTACCATTAATCCAAATACTCTCTCACGAATAAAAACCATACAACCAAGAAAGAGGGATGCTTCTCAAAATCATATCATATACTATATAATAAATGTTGGACTAAACATCTCTACTCCAATTATGTCTCTACATATCTAAATCTTGCCGAGGTGCAAACATCTCTTCGTGCAAAAGCTACAGCATGGGAGGCTTGCAGGTATGAGTGACTTACCTGTGGGCTGGACCACATTGGCAGTGATGATCTTGTCACAATGCATGAAAAGATAAAAGTTCCACATATGCAAAGTAAAGATCTGTCTTGGACTAAAAGTGCCACCCAATACAAATTACTAGTTTTGCTTCTACACTTCCTGCAGAGGTATTACATAAACAGGCAGCCCAACGACAATTCTGCCCACAGTAAATCAGCTAATTTCAAGTAGAATTAGTGTGTGGATATACAGGTAGTCCCTCATCTTTACAGCTTTTTTGGTTTTCGGCAAGTGATCCTCAAGATTTCCTATTCAAGAGAAAATCCTGTTAAAATTTCTCTCTTTCATAAATGAACCAAAGCTGTAAGTCTATTACAGTAATTAGATATAAGAGTGTTGTTTATTACACACTAGTGTACGAAGTGTGTGCATCATGTCAGTTGTATGTGCAGATGTGTGCAACTAGATATGTGAGACAAACATTAATGTAGATATAATACATGCTACCAATTGCTAGTGTTCGGACATATGTAAATCATGTTAAGAACATATGTCAATATAGAATTGGCTAATTCTTTGACAAAACACATTTTACTTGTAATTGGGTAAATCTAGGATGTGTTTAATATTTCAAGAAACAAGATTTCAAGTGCAAGTGTTAAAGCCATGCAAATTTGTCCAAGAATCAAGTAAAGAAGTGTTGAATTTTAAAACTCGACAGCTAGTATCTATCGAGGTTTAAAAGGCTGTTTAAGCCTAATGCTCAACAGTTGCTCAATAGATAGAGTATTTGTCGAGATTTATGAAAATTAGTTTTCTAGATTTGATTTCACTCCAATCCGTGAATAGATATTTGGGCTTTCTTTTCTCACAATGCTAAGCATATACAAGGATTGTTTTAAGGGTCGTCATAGCTGATGCAACTCAATGCAAAAGTTTTTCACAAGCATATTATGAACTGGAGACACATGCCTTAGTTCATCTTTCTCTTCAAGAAGCTTCTGTGTTTGTACACTGTAGGATTTTGTAACCAAGGAGTTTTGTGATCTTCATTGCGTACTGGGATCCGAGCATCGAATTGGTTAGTCATGTACTGAGAGATGTGCATTGAAAGGAGAGATTGTCACTACAAAACAAGTCCAATTGGGTATTGGGGGTAAAGGTTCAACTGTAAGTTGGTATAAGGTACTGAGATTCTTTTATTTGTAACCGCTTGTTATGATAATAGTGGATTCTCGAGAATGATGACCTTAAAATCACTCAGTGGAGTTTTTGCCATGTAGGTTTTCCCCATTCGAAAACAAATCACCATGTCAATTTATTTTCCGTTGCATTTTAACTTAGTTGGTGATTTGTTTGTGCTACCACGCTTATTGTATGCTAATTGAATTAATTAATTAACTTGGCTAATTAATTGGTTAATTCATCACAAAGGGTCAAATATATACGTTGTAGAGTGGTTTATGTATTTAATTTTATTTCAAATACGAGCTGAACTCAAGTTCATCGAATTCTCATACTAAGCTAGATTACATGTTCAAGTTTGATATATTTTCTTATCATTCACGTTCAAGCTTATCATGATTTATTCATCAACTTACTCTTTCCTCATATAATAAAACCCACCACTAAAAAATGTTATTCCTTCACAAACCTATATGAATAATTAATAAATAAATTTTAATTATAATTGTGGGGCAATCTCTTTTGGGCTTAGGCGCCAAAAACCGACCCTACAATAATAATTATTTTTTATTTAATTAGATAGAATCATTTTCATTAATGAACTTATTAAGAGTTAGATCCACCAACTTTATATTATTAAAAACCATACCTATAAGATTAGCTATTAATATTATTAACTTATTAAAATAATAATTGATATCTCATAAATTTCAAGTGGCGGGTTATTATCAGTGGCGATGCCAAGTTCAGCCCATGGTGGTCCCAAGACCACCTTGACCTGAATTTATATATATATATATATATAATAATAATAATTAAATTTTTTTATTTATCTACACTTAAAAAAAATTAGGAACACCCTTAAAAATTTTTTATGCCAACAAATTTTGAACTAAAATCTAAAAAAAAAAAAAAATTAACAGAGTAAGCCCAAAAAAAAGTCCAACATCAATCCTAAACAAAACCAACCCAACTAGATTTTTAAATCAAAATAATTATTAACTAAATACCTAACAGGCCCAACCCAAACGTATTCTCAATAAAAAAAAAAAAAAAAAAAAAAAACCAACCAAAAGCCAATACGAATACATGTCCGCCGATTCATCAATCATCAAATGGTAAAGCTAAATCAAAACCTAAAATTAGTAACCTTACCTAACCTAAAGAAAAAAACCTCATCAACAACAATGCCTTACACCTCCACTTGAAACCTCATCATCAAGCACATCGACGCAGTGTGGCGATGGCGCTTTTGCCTGAAACTCGAGTAACAGAGCTTGGATCGAGCATCGGAGATCAGAGATCTATCCATTTGGATCAGAGCTTGTGATGTTGACGCTTGGCCTTGAATCCTTCCTCGCCTCTGACGCCTCGACGTGTTGCTGCGGCTCATGGCACCACCCCTCAGGCCTCCCTCAAGATATTTTACACTTTACTTCTCTCTCTCTTTTTCTCTTAATCTTTGGGTTTTGCTATGGAGTGTGGACTGTGGTCTGAGAGAGAGAGAGAGCTCTTAATTCTCTTGAATTGAGTTACTAAAAGTCTGAAATGAGAGACTCTCTCTCTTTAAGTCTTTATCTGATTCTCTCTTTTTCTTTCTAAACTGATTCTCTCTGTGTTGGTCAGTTAATGTTGGTGAGTTTGTCTTTTAATGTATTGTGACTTGTGAATTTATCTGATTGGCTCCTCTTGTATGAATATTGTTTGTTGAGTTGGGGGGGGTGGGGGGGGTTGATGGGGCCATGGGGCGTGTGGTGTGGGGTGGGATATTTGAATTGGGGAAGTAAAGGCATGCAGAGGCAAGGGTGTGTGTGCACATGGGGTGTGTGCTAGTGTGTGCTAATGCACAATGGGGTGTGTGCTAGACTGCTAGTAGTTAGTAAAAAAAAAGTTTAATGAAGCAACTAAACACCAATAATTAATAATTTAATTAACCAATACATTATAAAAGACAAACAAATTAAATTATGTTAGGCTAAACAACAATTAATAATTTTATAATTAATGAAACAACAATACAACAAATTATAGTTTATAAAAGACAAACAAATTAATGAAACAACTAAACAACAATAATTAATAATTTTATTAATATTTCAAATGAACTTATAGTTTATTGTTTATTATTTTGCTAGAATTATGGACAAATATTTGATAAGAAAACCATGAACCCAAGATTCATCTCTTGTGCAAGATTCATCTTTATCTTCTAAACGAATTCATGTTGACTTTGACTTAGAAAATCTTCCTTCAGATCCTGGGCTACAAGAAAAGATACCATCTTATCATCCTAATAATCATGATGAAATAAAAAGATATTATTTATAAAAAGGCCCTTGTCAACCTATTTTCAAAAACCATGATTACCCTGTAACAGATTTTTCTGGAAAGCCTCGTCGATTTACATCTAAATGGTATGTAAATAGAAAGTAGTTGGAATATAGTATAGACAAGGATGTAGTATTTTGTTTATATTGCTACCTATTTGGGCAAGATGTTGGTAAGCAAGGAGGAGGTGATACTTTTGTAACGAAGAGATTCAAACTTTGGAATAAAAAGAAGAAGTTAAATTCCCATGTTAGAGGAGTTAATAGTACTTATAACCAAGCTGTCAAGAAGAGTGAAGATCTAATGAAGGAAAAACAACACATTCAAAGTGTTTTGGTTAAGCAATAAAATCAAGATAAAATTGAATATTGGGTTCAATTAAATGCAATAGTTGATTGTATAAGATTCTTTTTATGCCAGGGATTAGCTTTTCATGGTCATGATGAATCTCAAGGTTCAAGTGATAAAGGAAATTACCTTGAACTTTTGCAATTTTTGGGGGATTACAATGAATCTATCAATGAAGTGTTGCAAAAAGCTCCGAAAAATTGCAAGCTTACCCACCATGAAATTCAAAAAGACATTGTGAATGCAATTGCACATGAAACATCCAAAGCCATCATCAAGGATCTTGACAATGGGTTATTTTCAATATTAATTGATGAGTCATGTGATATCTTAGTGAAAGAGCAAATGGCCCTCGTTCTTCGTTATATGAACCAAAAAAGAATTATTATAGAGCGGTTCCTTAGTATTGTACATCTAGCAAGTACCACAGTTTTGTCACTCAAATATGTTATTGAATGTTTACTTTGTGAACATAATTTGAGTTTATCGAAACTACGTGAGCAAGGTTATGACGGGGCTAGTAATATGAAAGATGATATCAATGGTTTCAAAACTTTAATTTTGAAAGAAAATAAGTTAGCATTTTATGTCTATTGTTTTGCTCATCAACTTCAATTGACTCTTGTTGCCATTGCTAAAAATCACATTAATATTGCTGAATTTTTTTATGTGGTTAGTAATTTAGTAACTGTTGTTAGAGGCTCTTGTAAGAGACGAAATGCTTTTCGAGATGCACAATTTGCCAAAATTAAATAAGAATTAGATAATGGTCTACGTAGAAGTTGGCAAGGTTTGAATCAAGAGACAAATCTTAAACGTCCTAGTGATACATGTTGGGGATCATATTATGGGACTATTCTCAACTTGATTTTAATGTTCTCTGCTGTTGTTGATGTACTTGAGATTATTGAAGAAGATGGCCTCTCCAACCAAAAAGTTGTAGCTCGATCTATTGTGAGGTCAATTCTATCTTTTGAATTTGTCTTTGCTCTACACTTGATGAAAAACATTTTAGGGATCACAAATGAGTTGTCAATAGCATTGCCAAAAAAAAAAAACAAAAAAAAATCAAGATATAGTAAATGCTATGGATCTTGTTAAAATGTCTAAGCAACGATTGCAAGTGATGAGAGATGGTGAATGGATATTGTGGGGCCAGAATATTGGGTAGCCTCGGCTCACCCCAAGCCAGGCCCAAAGGGCCCACGCTGAGGATACGAGAATGGTCCGAGGATGAAAGCGCGAAGACCGACTCTTGAGGATCATATTCGAGGGGGGCCCGTCCTCGGTCATCCGAGACCTCGGGGGAACTCGAGGGCCACCCCACTAGAGGACTCCTTGAACGTCCGAAGAGGAGAGGACCCAGTGCCATGCGCCGGCAACAGGAGCACGGCGAAGGAGCAAGTCTTAGGTGAACTGTCACCTCCGCATTGAATGCGCCCACCTAACCCCCCTGGCCGCATTAATGGGGATGTAACCCCTTGGCAGGGCAACATCGATCATGGTGAGCCAGTTGAGTACGGATAAAACCTCTGATGGGACGGAGGGTCAGAGCAGAGGCCAATGGGTGATCAACAGAAGGAAGGGGAAGATAGGAGAGAGAGAGGGATATAAGAAAGGGGAGCAAGAGAATGAGGGGGGGGATTTTTCTTTTGGAACTGGGGAAGATTGAGAGGTAGAGTTAGTTTCAGGGAGAGGGGTCTCCTCGGACGAGCGTCGAGGAGCTACCCTCAGTTGTAAACTGGGCTCACTCCCCTTCAATGAAAAAGAAGTGATTTGTATTCCGTTGCTAGTCTGTTAGGGCCTAAACTTTCGATCCACTCTCTAAAAATGTATTGTTGGGGAGCCTTTACAAATGGAGTCCCTACAATTGGCGCCGTCTGTGGGAAGGATTAGTGCATTGGCAGGCGCAATGGGTGATCGGTCCTAAGTAGTTATCTTACGGAAGGTTGGTAGCGAAAAAAAAAAAAAAAAGCAGAAAAGTAGAAGATTCAACAGAAAGAAAAAAAAAAAAACTTGATATTATTTCATTGAACAGAAAAGTACAAAATACAAACAAAGGCTCAGACAGGCGTGTTTTACAACTATCTTTACAAGCTAGTTCTACAAACAGAGGCCCAGGTAGACCTGTCCTAAAACTAGCTAGAGGAAAGGGGGCTGAGGCTGGCTTGCTTCAAGGCCACCAACAACTCCTTATCCAGTGCAACAGAGCTTGAACAAAGAAAGGAGCAGACGCAGGTGCTCCGGGAAGCCCTCCCCCATGATGTTCTCTTGATTCTCTCCAGTCCTCACGAGCGTTGGCCGTTGGAGACGACAACACTCGGGCACCAGCCATGACATGAGTTCGCACGTCTCCTCCGGCAGGGGTGCTCCCTGGGGAGGAGCGTTAAGTACTTCAGGGACGTCCCTCCTGGCCACCGCGCATGGCACTATCAGTGTTACGCATAGACTCTGCCGCGCCGGGAGCCCAGTGGGGGCTGCGGTTACAACGGCTCTTGGCCCGGATGTCCTCACACCCGCCCATAGCCGCCCCATATCTACCAACTCCGGTCACAATCCTGGAGGGGTTATTGAAGGGGCTTGGGGAATTGAAGGGACATGTTTCTAACTGCGTTGAGAGGTTCATGGAGTGTGGAGAAACCTTTCCCCCGGAAAGCCTTATATAGAGGATGAAGACCAGTGGGAATTAATCCACACAGAATTCGAAAAGAGAATTACCGGCAATGCTAATCACGAAGCTATCAAATTCCAAGGGGACCGTAGACCGCTGGATTTGTGTCAATTCACGAGGATATTAATGAAGGCGCGTTTCGCACACTGAAACGTTAAGCGCGAAGCGCGAACGGCCAAGGGACGCCTCATAAATGAAAAAGATGGGAACTCGAGCTGGAGGCGAGGTCAACGCCATGTGTAAGATCATAGTCCGACCCAAGGAGGAATCGTCCCCAATAAAGCGGTCTGAGGACAAACCCTTTCACATAAAAGAAGGGAAGCGTTAGACAGAACCAAGACATTGCATGGTCCTCGGACTCAAGCCTATGGGGAAACTAACCGCTCAGCTATACCTGGGTACTAGACAGAACCAAGGTATTGCATGGTCCTCGGACTCAAGCCTATGGGAAAACTAGATACTTACAGAAGAAGGGAAGCGTTAGACAGAACCAAGGCATTGCATGGTCTTCGGACTCAAGCCTATGAGGAAACTAGATACTTACAGAAGAAGGGAAGCGTTAGACAGAACTAAGGCATTGCATGGCCCTCGGACTCAAGCCTATGGGGAAACTAACCGCTCAGCTATACCTGGTTACTAGACAGAACCAAGGTATTGCATGGTCCTCGAACTCAAACCTATGGGGAAACTAAATACTTACAGAAGAAGGGAAGCGTTAGATAGAACCAAGGCATTGCATGGTCCTCGAACTCAAGCCTATGGGGAAACTAACCACTCAGCTATACCTGGGTACTAGACAGAACTAAGGTATTGCATGATCCTCAGACTCAAACCTATGGAGAAACTAGATACTTACAGAAGAAGGGAAGCGTTAGACAGAACCAAGGCATTGCATGGTCCTCAGACTCAAACCTATGGGGAAACTAACCGCTCAGCTATACCTGGGTATTAGACAGAACCAAGGTATTGCATGGTCCTTGGACTCAAACCTATGGGAAAACTAGATACTTATAGAAGAAGGGAAGCGTTAGACAGAACCAAGGCATTGCACGGTCCTCAGACTCAAGCCTATGGGAAAACTAATCACTCAGCTATACTTGGGTACTAGACAGAACTAAAGTATTGCATGGTCCTCGGACTCAAGCCTGTGGGGAAACTAGATACTTACAGAAGAAGGGAAGCGTTAGACAGAACCAAGGCATTGCATGGTCCTCGAACTCAAGCCTATGGGGAAACTAACTGCTCAGCTATACCTGGGTACTAGACAGAACCAAGGTATTACATGGTCCTCGGACTCAAGCCTATGGGGAAACTAGATACTTACAGAAGAAGGGAAGCGTTAGACAGAACCAAGGCATTGCACGGTCCTCAGACTCAAGCCTATAGGGAAACTAACCGCTCAACTATACCTGGGCACTAGACGGAACGAAGGTATTGCATGGTCCTCGGACTCAAGCCTATGGGGAAACTAGATACTTACAGAAGAATGAAAGTACTAGACAGAACCAAGGTATTGCATGGTCCTCGAACTCAAGCCTATGGGAAACTAGATACTTACAGAAGAATGAAAGTACTAGACAGAACCAAGGTATTGCATGGTCCTCGAACTCAAGCCTATGGGGAAACTAGATACTTACAGATGAATGAAAGTGTTAGATAGAACCAGGGCATTGCATGGTCCTCAGACTCAGGCCTACGGGGAGACTAACTACAAAATATCCCAAGTTAGGAAAGGATCAGGCCCCACCTAACCCTTGAGACGTAAGAAGGCTGCCCATGCATACATTCTCTCCCCTTATCATTGTCACTGGCTCAATCAGCAAACATATAATTCAAGCTAAAGTCTTGCAAATCAAAAGGAAAGAGGGAAAGCAGGCAGCGTGTAAACAAATGAGCGATTGAAATAAATAGAAAGGGAAATTAAACTCTTGTTACAACAAAGTGTCCACAGAGGTCGTGCGGCAAGAGCCACCTTACATCAAAATAGAAGAGAGAAGAATAACAAAATGAAGTAAAACAACATAAAGGCATAGACAAAGGTCAAGCAAGCGGCGAAAGCAGGGTGAACCAAGGTGCCAAGGAGTCTACTCCTTCTGCTCAGGCCGGACAAGGGCAACCTTTGGGTCCTTCGAGTCCTGGCCTAAGGGGACGCCCTGCAAGGGCACGGCGAGAACGGCTGCTCCCTCGATGGTGGGAATCTGAGCATCGGAAGGGACCTCCGTTACCTCTTGTGGCATCTCTTCGCTCGAATTTTTCCTTTGTTCAGCAGCTCTCACCACCTCAACAATCTCCCCGGTCTTAGCGCCATTAAGGGCAGCCTCGTGGATAGCAGGGGGGTAATACACGCTCTCTGCCTTCCATAGGTCGGACGTGGCCTCCACCCCAGCTTGTTTGAGGGCCTCAGCCCAGACGTGGGAGCAGTATCGCCTACATACCCCTGGGACTTAAGCTTTGTAGAGGGCCTCTACTGCAGCCACCCCATCAGCGTAGGCTGCGGTCTCAACCTCCTCCTTGGCACTCAGGGCCATCTCCCTGCCATAGTCAGCCTCGTCCTTAGCCCGCCGAGCCTGGTCTCTGGCTCATTCTGCTTCCCTCTGGGCCCCCTTGGCCGTTGTCACCTTAGCTCGCAGATCTGCGATCAAATCCCTCGCGATCTGTAGCTGCTCCTCCGCCTCGCCCAGATGCTTTGTCTGCTCCTTAGCCTGATTCTGGGCACCTTCAAGACAGGATACTGCACTATTCCGGTCCCTCGTCATCGTCTTCAAGTCCTCTCGGGCTTTGGCGAGATCGGCCTCGGAATTCTTTAGAGCCTCGGTGGCCTGGAAGCGCCAATCACACTCCTGTTTGAGGGCCTTCCATGGTCGTTCGCCGCCCCCTCCAACCTATAGATGGCTTGGACAGCCTGCCAGAATAACCAATGCTATATCAGCCCAACAAAAGAAAAAGGGGGAAAAGAAAAAAGAATGGGAAGAGAGTCGAAATTATAGCCCTTACCATCCTCACATATCACTTAAGGCTGAGGAAGACCTGCTCATTCGTCAAAGAATTAAGCTCGGCCATGTTCGCCTGGAGCAGCAGGCTCCTCTCCAGCGCATCGGCCACGCGCGTTCCTTCGCCCTCATTGAAGTCCCTGAGGGAGGCGTTATCCCTCAAGGGCTCCCCATGGAGCATCGGAGCTGGGAGCCAAGCCTGAGCCTCAGACGAGGTGGTGTCGACGACCTACTTGCCCTGACTCCTGTCGCCTATTTTAAGCTGCTTGGACTGCCGCAGAGGGTTGTCCTCTTCCTGCGAGGACATCGTCTTACCCTCCAGGCCTTTTGCCCTTATCCTTCTTCTTCTTGGGGTTGGCAGGCACGGACCCAAAGAGCGGGCTCGCCTGGAAAGGAGAAGGAGGGAGCTTCTGCTGAGCAGAAGTCGACCTAGTCTTCGGAGGAGGAGGGGGAAGCTTCTGTTGGGACTTCCCCGGCTGGCCCTCAATCAGGTCTAATAAGTTGGTAGTGGGCTTCCTCTTGTAACCCATTGTTGGCAGAGGAAGGGCTTCTGGAGTAAGGAGGTCTGCTTCGGTCAAATTAGGATCACCCAAGTCCCCGGGAGGGTCCTCGAACAGATCAAGCTGGGCGAAAGCGTCAAATGCGTCCCCTTCCCTCTCTAGATCCTCGTCGGCAGCCTCGGCGAATACTTGGGAAGAAGAGGGGACGGCTAGCGTAATGGCTTCCTGACGGAGGGCTCCTCGGCGAATGAAAATCCGTCCTCGGTCACAGTAATCCTCTGAAGCCGAGGATCGTTGGCTCGGATGACGTGCTTTGGAACCGGAAACGATTTCTGGACAAGTTTATACCCTAAGATTATGTGGGCGGCCCTGACTTGATTATCGTCCTCGTTTATATAAACCGACGCCCTCAGCGCCTTCTGCAAATCTTCCCGGTTGACCAAATGAAAGTGGCGCTCAAAAGCGTGCGGGTCTGCAAGGGGAAAACACCACCATGTTAGCAAAAGGAAAAAGGAATGAAAAGAGGGCAAAAGAACTTAAGACCCCTCCTACTCCTACTGCCCCACCTGGTATTCCCTCTGTTGTTGGGCAGTGAAGGCCATCATGCCACTCCCCTGACACGATGAGAAAGTCCTCATTCAGCCCCTTGCTGAACTCAGGGAGGCACTGGATAAGCCGCACCCTGTCTCCCTCGTCTTCAGGTAATAAGACTTGCCCTTGAGAAGCTGAAGGTTGTAGCACCAATTCACGTCATGGTGGGTCAACCTAAGCCCCATCTTCTCGTTCAGGGTGTCCACACAGCCCAAAATCCTAAAGACGTTTATCCCACACTGAGTAGGGGCCAACCGGAAGTGCGTGAGGTAGTCCCTCATCACCGGCCCCATGGGAATCGTCGTCCCCCCTTCAAGGAAGGCAACAATAGGAATTACCACTTCGCCCTCTCGTCTGTGTATGCGCCAATCCCTATCCTCACAATATCTCAGACCTACATTGCTGGGAATTCTATAGTCGGTGATGAATTTCTCCATTGCCTCCTCAGTATCGACGTATTTCTTAAACCTACCCATCCCAGTTGACACCTAAAGGGAATTAAGAAAGAACAGACGAAATAGAAGAAAGGGTAAAGAGAAAGAGAGCTCAAAGAGGGATAGAGCGACTTACTGGAAAGAGAATGAGCTCCTCGGACAGGCTTTTTGTGCTAAAGATGTAAGTGAGAGTGTGGCTGAACTCAGGAAGAACGCACGAGAATTCTTGATTATGAATAATGACAGAAATTTAGACCCCTTAAACACACAGATTGCGTAGCCTAGATTAATTAGCCAAGTTGTTACTTAGTCAAATTATGCAATTCTAGGTTAAAGCAATCAAATAATCATATCAAGATATAAAGCAGCGGAAAATAAATGAACACAAGATATGATCACCCAGGAAACCACACGGTAAAAACCTGGGGAGGATTTGACCCACCGATCCTCAAGGCTAACCTGAATTCACTATGAAAGAATTGAAGTTCGTACAAAAGGACTACAAGCTCCCCGCTCGACTTCCTAATGCTACCCACATTGGCGCCGTCTGTGGGAAGGATTAGTGCATTGGCAGGCGCAATGGGTGATCGGTCCTAAGTAGTTATCTTACGGAAGGTTGGTAGCGAAAAAAAAAAAAAAGCAGAAAAGTAGAAGATTCAACAGAAAGAAAAAAAAAAAAACTTGATATTATTTCATTGAACAGAAAAGTACAAAATACAAACAAAGGCTCAGACAGGCGTGTTTTACAACTATCTTTACAAGCTAGTTCTACAAACAGAGGCCCAGGTAGACCTGTCCTAAAACTAGCTAGAGGAAAGGGGGCTGAGGCTGGCTTGCTTCAAGGCCACCAACAACTCCTTATCCAGTGCAACAGAGCTTGAACAAAGAAAGGAGCAGACGCAGGTGCTCCGGGAAGCCCTCCCCCATGATGTTCTCTTGATTCTCTCCAGTCCTCACGAGCGTTGGCCGTTGGAGACGACAACACTCGGCACCAGCCATGACATGAGTTCGCACGTCTCCTCCGGCAGGGGTGCTCCCTGGGGAGGAGCGTTAAGTACTTCAGGGACGTCCCTCCTGGCCACCGCGCATGGCACTATCAGTGTTACGCATAGACTCTGCCGCGCCGGGGCCCAGTGGGGGCTGCGGTTACAACGGCTCTTGGCCCGGATGTCCTCACACCCGCCCATAGCCGCCCCATATCTACCAACTCCGGTCACAATCCTGGAGGGGTTATTGAAGGGGCTTGGGGAATTGAAGGGACATGTTCTAACTGCGTTGAGAGGTTCATGGAGTGTGGAGAAACCTTTCCCCCGGAAAGCCTATATAGAGGATAGAAGACCAGTGGGAATTAATCCACACAGAATTCGAAAAGAGAATTACCGGCAATGCTAATCACGAAGCTATCAAATTCCAAGGGGACCGTAGACCGCTGGATTTGTGTCAATTCACGAGGATATTAATGAAGGCGCGTTTCGCACACTGAAACGTTAAGCGCGAAGCGCGAACGGCCAAGGGACGCCTCATAAATGAAAAAGATGGGAACTCGAGCTGGAGGCGAGGTCAACGCCATGTGTAAGATCATAGTCCGACCCAAGGAGGAATCGTCCCCAATAAAGCGGTCTGAGGACAAACCCTTTCACATAAAAGAAGGGAAGCGTTAGACAGAACCAAGACATTGCATGGTCCTCGGACTCAAGCCTATGGGGAAACTAACCGCTCAGCTATACCTGGGTACTAGACAGAACCAAGGTATTGCATGGTCCTCGGACTCAAGCCTATGGGAAAACTAGATACTTACAGAAGAAGGGAAGCGTTAGACAGAACCAAGGCATTGCATGGTCTTCGGACTCAAGCCTATGAGGAAACTAGATACTTACAGAAGAAGGGAAGCGTTAGACAGAACTAAGGCATTGCATGGCCCTCGGACTCAAGCCTATGGGGAAACTAACCGCTCAGCTATACCTGGTACTAGACAGAACCAAGGTATTGCATGGTCCTCGAACTCAAACCTATGGGGAAACTAAATACTTACAGAAGAAGGGAAGCGTTAGATAGAACCAAGGCATTGCATGGTCCTCGAACTCAAGCCTATGGGGAAACTAACCACTCAGCTATACCTGGGTACTAGACAGAACTAAGGTATTGCATGATCCTCAGACTCAAACCTATGGAGAAACTAGATACTTACAGAAGAAGGGAAGCGTTAGACAGAACCAAGGCATTGCATGGTCCTCAGACTCAAACCTATGGGAAACTAACCGCTCAGCTATACCTGGGTATTAGACAGAACCAAGGTATTGCATGGTCCTTGGACTCAAACCTATGGGAAAACTAGATACTTATAGAAGAAGGGAAGCGTTAGACAGAACCAAGGCATTGCACGGTCCTCAGACTCAAGCCTATGGGAAAACTAATCACTCAGCTATACTTGGGTACTAGACAGAACTAAAGTATTGCATGGTCCTCGGACTCAAGCCTGTGGGGAAACTAGATACTTACAGAAGAAGGGAAGCGTTAGACAGAACCAAGGCATTGCATGGTCCTCGAACTCAAGCCTATGGGAAAACTAACTGCTCAGCTATACCTGGGTACTAGACAGAACCAAGGTATTACATGGTCCTCGGACTCAAGCCTATGGGGAAACTAGATACTTACAGAAGAAGGGAAGCGTTAGACAGAACCAAGGCATTGCACGGTCCTCAGACTCAAGCCTATAGGGAAACTAACCGCTCAACTATACCTGGGCACTAGACGGAACGAAGGTATTGCATGGTCCTCGGACTCAAGCCTATGGGGAAACTAGATACTTACAGAAGAATGAAAGTACTAGACAGAACCAAGGTATTGCATGGTCCTCGAACTCAAGCCTATGGGAAACTAGATACTTACAGAAGAATGAAAGTACTAGACAGAACCAAGGTATTGCATGGTCCTCGAACTCAAGCCTATGGGGAAACTAGATACTTACAGATGAATGAAAGTGTTAGATAGAACCAGGGCATTGCATGGTCCTCAGACTCAGGCCTACGGGGAGACTAACTACAAAATATCCCAAGTTAGGAAAGGATCAGGCCCCACCTAACCCTTGAGACGTAAGAAGGCTGCCCATGCATACATTCTCTCCCCTTATCATTGTCACTGGCTCAATCAGCAAACATATAATTCAAGCTAAAGTCTTGCAAATCAAAAGAAAGAGGGAAAGCAGGCAGCGTGTAAACAAATGAGCGATTGAAATAAATAGAAAGGGAATTAAACTCTTGTTACAACAAAGTGTCCACAGAGGTCGTGCGGCAAGAGCCACCTTACATCAAAATAGAAGAGAGAAGAATAACAAAATGAAGTAAAACAACATAAGGCATAGACAAAGGTCAAGCAAGCGGCGAAAGCAGGGTGAACCAAGGTGCCAAGGAGTCTACTCCTTCTGCTCAGGCCGACAAGGGCAACCTTTGGGTCCTTCGAGTCCTGGCCTAAGGGACGCCCTGCAAGGGCACGGCGAGAACGGCTGCTCCCTCGATGGTGGGAATCTGAGCATCGGAAGGGACCTCCGTTACCTCTTGTGGCATCTCTTCGCTCGAATTTTTCCTTTGTTCAGCAGCTCTCACCACCTCAACAATCTCCCCGGTCTTAGCGCCATTAAGGGCAGCCTCGTGGATAGCAGGGGGGTAATACACGCTCTCTGCCTTCCATAGGTCGGACGTGGCCTCCACCCCAGCTTGTTTGAGGGCCTCAGCCCAGACGTGGGAGCAGTATCGCCTACATACCCCTGGGACTTAAGCTTTGTAGAGGGCCTCTACTGCAGCCACCCCATCAGCGTAGGCTGCGGTCTCAACCTCCTCCTTGGCACTCAGGGCCATCTCCCTGCCATAGTCAGCCTCGTCAGGGCAACATCGATCATGGTGAGCCACTTGAGTACGGATAAGACCTCTGATGGGACGGAGGGTCAGAGCAGAAGCCAATGGGTGATTAACAGAAGGAAGGGGAAGATAGGAGAGAGAGAGAGGGATATAAGAAAGGGGAGCAAGAGAATGAGGGGGGGGGGGATTTTTCTTTTGGAACTGGGGAAGATTGAGAGGTAGAGTTAGTTTCAGGGAGAGGGGTCTCCTCGAACGAGCGCCGAGGAGCTACCTTCAGTTGTAAACTGGGCTCACTCCCCTTCAATGAAAAAGAAGTGATTTGTATTCCGTTGCTAGTCTGTTAGGGCCTAAACCTTCGATCCACTCTCTAAAAATGTATTGTTGGGGAGCCTTTACAAATGGAGTCCCTACAGATATCTTTATTGATTGAAGAGTCTTCATTTTGTAAATATTTCAAAAAATTTAAATGCTATTCAAACTAAAAGTCTATTATAAAAAATTTTAAACTTAAATTCCAAACAACAACCCACGTTTTCTTTCTAAAAAAAAAATATTTTGTCTTCTACTTCAACTAAAAGTCTACTATCGACATTTTAAGAACAACTAATTCATAAATTAATTTTATATTATTTTTTATGATATATTTCCCCAAATTAAGGGATAACATTTAATAACTGTTTAATTTAAATAAAACTAAAAATCTATCATCAAAATTTTCTAAATTTAAATCCCTAACAACTCACGTTTTTGTTTTGTTTTGTTTTTTTTTTTCCTCAAGTTGAATCTTATTAAATTAATATTTTATTAAGATATTAAACTACAAGACTCTTAACTAAGGGATAAAATTTAACAATAATTTAATTTAGATAAAACTTCATCATCTAAGTTTTAGAAATTTAAATTCTACTCCAACTAATAGCATATTATCAAAATTTTCATATATATATATATATATATATATTAAGCCATGGTTTTTCGATATAATCTCTCTTAATCATTAAAGTTATCCCTATAATTAAATCCCACACAATACACCCCATGTTGTTATATTGTTTTCATTTTTTTTTCTCAAGATGCAACTTGCATTTATCTTTTAATCTAATAAATTCATCTTACTTATTGTTCTTTATTTTTGAATTTATGTACAAAATTATTATACCAAAAGAATTTTACTATAAAAAGTTGGGTTTAGAAGCCATGATTATGCCTTATGGCTACTTTCACTAATTAGTAAATTAATTCTCTATTATTTATTAGGATATATTTCCTCAATTTAAGGGATAATATTTAATAACTGTTTAATTTAGGTAAACTTTATTATTTAAATTTCAATAAATTTAATTTCTATTCAAACTAAAAGTCTATATATAAAAAATTCTAAACTTAAATCTCAAACAATAACCAAAGTTTTCTTTCTATAAAAAAAATAATTAAAAAAAAAAAAAAAAACTCATATTTTGACTTCTACTCCAACTAAAAGTCTATTATAATATTTTAAGAACAACTAATTAGTAAATTAATTTTATATTATTTGTTATGATATATTTCCTAAAATTAAGGGATAATATTTAACAATTTTTAATTTACATAAAACTTTATCATTTAAATTTCAACAATTTAAATTCTATTCAAACTAAAAGTCTACAATCATTTTCATTGAGAAGAGTCATAAATATTCAAAAATTTAAATGCTATTCAAACTAAAAGTCTATTATAAAAATTTTAAACTTAAATTCCAAACAACAACCACGTTTTCTTTCTAAAAAAAAATATTTTTCTTCTACTTCAACTAAAAGTCTATCATCAACATTTAAGAACAACTAATTCTAAATTAATTTATATATTTTTTATGATATATTTCCAATATAAGGGATAACATTTAAAACTGTTTAATTTAAATAAAACTAAATCTACCATCAAAATTTTCTAAATTTAAATCCCTCACACTCACGTTTTTGTTTTGTTTTGTTTTTTTTTCCTCAAGTTGAATCTTATTAAATTAATATTTTATTAATATTAACTACAAGACTCTTACTAAGGGATAAAATTTAACAATAATTTAATTTAGATAAAACTTATCATCTAAGTTTTAGAAATTTAAATTCTACTCCAACTAATAGCATATTATCAAATTTTCATATATATATATATATATATATAGACACACACACACACACATATACACATATACTTAGTTAACTGATCTTCGATTTCGAGATTAGAGCAGAAGAACTTCGTAATGACGGAGAAAGGTTCGCCGAAGCAAGTGCCTTAGTTCTTCTTCATATTTTTGATATTTTTCCTAATTCTAAAATAGTAAAAATAAGCAAGCACGCTTGCCCCCCCCCCCCCCTTTTTTTTTTCATTTTCACTCGATTCATAAACTTCTCTCAACCCANTTTTTTTTTCTCAAGATGCAACTTACACTTATCTTTTAATCTAATAAATTCATCTTACTTATTGTTCTTTATTTTTGAATTTATACAAAATATTATACCAAAAGAATTTACTATAAAAAGCAAAACAATGGATACTCATTTAAGCTAAAGACCAAACTCTAAACAATTAATTCCTTTTACTTATAACCTTTTTTTTTTTTTTTTTTTTTTTTTATAATAGTGGATTCTCAGAAGTGGTGACCTTAAATTCACCCGGTAGGGTTTTGATTTCGTGGTTTTCCCCATTCGTAAACAAATCATCTGTGTCAAATTTATTTTCCGCTGCATTTAACTTAGTTGGTGATTTGTTTGTGCTATTACGTTTATTGCATGTAATTGAATCTAATTAATTCACTTGGTTAATTAATTGATTAATTTACCAAAAGGGTCAATACATTTTTGGCCTATCAGCGAGCAAGTCGCAAACTTCACTATTCTTCACAAATATTCACCGAACTCTCACACTCAACCCTTACGTTAAATCCCACAAACATACAAGAAAATGATTGACTAAAATATAATCAAATTTAACACAGAATTAAAGTGAACAAAACATAGTTGAAAATTACAACTTTACACATATGATTTAAATATCAAAATAAGACTTAAAAATGAAATTTCTTTTAGGTGTACAAATACAATTGATTTTTTAATCTTAAGTTTAGAATTAATTATTTTAGAATAGCTTTATTTATGCAAGTATTAGAAAAGATTCATCTGCTTGAGTTCAAATCACTTTCTTCATTAATAAATTAGGAATTAAAAAAATAATTAGAAAAGATTTTATTAATCATTTTAATTAAAGATATTATATATAAGGTCAAATATACAAAATTATGCATTTTATATAATAACTAGGGACCTTTGAAAGTCAAAAGCAAATTAGCTTTGCATCCTGAGATTTCTATAGGCGCCTGCTTTGCCACAACTCACAAGTCAATTATATATATGTCGCCTATGAAAGGTCCCTAGCTAGAGAATGTTGTCATCTCAATCTTCTTTTCTACACTGCATCCTTTGCTTCTCCTTGGCCTATATAAACACTAATGCTAGCCGCGCAATAGTTTTCACAATCTTTATTACTACAATTGACACGAACAATTGTGATTGGATAGTATCACTAATTTTCACATGAAACCATTATTTACATTAATTTTATTAACACCAATCACAAAATGTCAACTCAGCAATTTTGAAAATTTTTGTCTCTCTCCCCTTACTACTATATAAATAGACACCAAAAGCCCTTGAGGGAACTAAAGTAATTTGCAATAAGCAACAGCAATAGCCATGAAGCTTTCATTTCTCACAAGGTTTCTGGTAATCCTCTCTTTTCACCATTTTATTTTTCCCATCTTTTGCTACTCCAGCCAGACTGACAACCTTTTCGAGTTGCTTAAATCTCGAAAATCCCGAAATCCTCCAAATACCGAACTATGGGTTGAATTAGACAACAATGATAACAGTTTTTCTCCAGCGTATATTGGACCCCAAGATGGGTTCAAGAAAGCTGACAAGATCAATGCCTTGCCAGGACAACCAAAAGGAGTAGATTTCGATCAGTATGCTGGCTATATTACTGTAGACCCGAAAGCTGGGAGAGAACTGCTCTATTACTTTGTGGAGTCACCTCATAATTCTGCAACCAAACCTCTCGTCTTGTGGTTAAATGGAGGTAAGTATAGTACAACATATTTTAATTTCATTTGTATGAACTAGTATAGGCATAATGAATGCAGAAAATACACACCAACTAGATTTATCTTATCTCATAGCTAGGATGTGTCAATTAAATGATAATATATTATAGGTCCATTTCGGTCTATTTGGTCCAATTCGGTTTACTTCAGTCCAATTCAGTCTACCTGTGTCAGTTCGGTCCTATTTGATCCATTCAGTCCACTTCGATCTATTTCGGTCCAGAAGGTCTACTTAGGTCAACTCGGTCCAGTTAGGTCTATTTCAGTTCAATTTGGTCCATTCAGTCTACTTCGGTCCATATGATACACTTCAGTCTAATTTGGTCTATTATGGTCCCCTTTGGTCTATTTGGTCCATTTCATCTACTTCAGTCACTTCAGTCCAATTTGGTCCGTTCAGTCCACTTCGGTCCATTTGGTCTATTTCAGTCCTATTCGGTCTATTTCAACCATTTTGGTCTATCTGGTCCATTCAGTCCATTCGGTCTATTTCAGTCCGCATGCCAGCTTTCAAGTTCTAGCTACTTGCTCAAATTACTTCCCAAGTTATATATAGAAATAATATATCTTAAAATATCAAAATTAGATATTAATCGATCAAGTCACTTTTTTTTTTTTTTTTTTTTGAGGGGGAATCGATCAAGTCACTTAATCTTTCTTATTTTGAAATTGCATTACTACCACATCACTCTCATATCCTCTTGTACCAAATATATACCGTTGTATAGTGGTTTATTTGTTTAATTTTAATTATTTCAAATACGAGCCAAACTCAAGCTCATCATATTAAGTTAGATTGCATGTTCAAGTTTGATGTTTTTTTTTTTTTTTTTTTTTTTAAAGAAGTTCAAGCTTATTAACGAGTTATTCATCAACTTACTCTTTCCTCAAATGATAAAAACCACCACTAAAAATTTTTACTCCTTCACAAACCTGTATGAGTAATTAATAAATAAATTATAATTAAAAAAAATTGTGTTTGAATTAATTAGATAAAATAATTTTATTAATGAACTTTTATAAAAGTTAGATCCACCAACTTTATATTATTAAAAATTATACATATGAGATTTACTATCAATATTAATAATTAATTCAATATAATAATTTGAGATCTCTTAAATTATTTACAAACTTACAAAATCCGATCTAACCATAACAGGAACAAAATTTGATATAAAAAAGCATTAAAAACACCTAAAAATAAGGAAAATAAATAATCTAAACTTAAAATAATGAAAATTACAAAAAAAAATAGCAAAATTAAATAGTAGATTCTGTCCGACATCATTATATACACCCAAATTGAGTTTTATATTCTAGAGTTTATTCATGAACTTATTATTATTTTTAGATTGACTTATTTAATCTTTGAGCCTAAATTTGAATGTGAACTCATTTCACTTTCCAAATAACTACATAAATTAAAATTTTCTTGAATTGAGTCGAGTTCAGTTTCTTTTACAATCTACAAATATTGACTTATTTTAAATTGGAAGTAANAAACGAGATGATATTACATATATGATATATGTATCATATACATAATAGATTTTCTCCCAAAAACAGACAAAGAAAAATTACTTTTTTTATTTTTTTTTTAAATTCCTTTTTTGTCCGTGTAGAAGAAATTAAGGGCCCGAGGAATTTTTCATGCTACTTTCCACATAGCATTAGCAAATAGCAAGAGCAGAAATGTAAAGTAGAATAGACTTTAGATCCCAAAATCAACCAAATTAGTGGTATTTATTAGGGCATACGCAAAAATGAGTTCGGTTATTCTTGAGCTAAATTATGGGTTAGGCATCATTTTACCAATAAGTTGATAGTTGAGCCACCCAGCAAGGCTCTAGAACGAAAATAACCTTAATTTTCTTAGATGAATTTTGGCATTAGCGATCCTGATCGAATTCCTTGTTTTGTTTTCTAAACCCTGGAATTCATGGCTAAACTGATCCAACCATAAGCTATTGACTATCCTCCAATCCGGTTCGGAGAAATCTCTACTATCCAAAAAAATCATTTTTTATGACTAAATAATGTTACACATATATTTAAATATATATATATATATATATTGTTATATATCAATTTAAAAGCAATAATGAAAAATAAAGTGAATCTATGGCCATTAAATGATGTTTAGAATACAAACCAAGATCCAAAAGAATAAATAAAAAGATAACTAGATAAGTGTTCAATATTAAAACCAATATATAAAAAATATAAATATAAATTCTCACAAGTTTGGGCTATCTCAGGAGGTTGGGTTGTAACTTTATCTAAGCCGTATTACGGGCGTATCCTAGACGTATCATTACTTTTTTTCAGAAAAAGGTTGGGACACACATGCATGCAGAGGCATTATAGAAGAATCCAGTACAATACATATCAGATACAGGTAGTCGAGTAAAAATGAAGTATCCATACTTCCTAGGATTTACCATTGTTTTTAGATGTAATAACTTCTATTTCAAAAAATTAGAAGGAACTACTATTAGTGCCTGTGCAACAAATTTTTCAGTTTTTTAAAAATGGGTTTTTTTATTTTTATTTAAGTGATAGGTTTAAATTAGAACCAATAATAACTTACTATCTATAATTTTTTGTGAAATATTCTGGATGTAGCACTTCTCACTTTTCCAAATTAAGGCCACTTAGAACTATTTAAAATGAGTAGCTAGAGATGATATAAATTCACAGGATTTAAATTCACAAGATTCCAACCTTTTTTTGCTAACCCTTTTTTTTTTTTTTTTTTTTTGTTGAGAATCAACGAAGTGCCTTTTATTCAAACAAAAACATCAGATTCTACTAGAAACAAAAGAAATGAACTATGGGGGAGCATCCTCCATCCACACCCCATAATCTAAAACAATATTACCCTCTCTCTTAACATGAGAGTAGTGTAATTTACTTAAACATCTTGTCAAAACCATACCGAACCCTGGTTTTTTGCCCCAACTGAATCGTGCATCCTCAAGATTGACCTTAACCATGTCGAAGATAGGAGCTCTCCAGTGAATTCTGATCGGGTGGACTGTGGTTGGGGAAGTTGCACTGCCTGGAATTCTGGTAAGAATTCATTGGCCACGTTGATGAGCTGGTTTGGAATGCAACAAGGTTGGTTAGTTCTGACCCGATTCTAATGTGTCCCAAATATCCAAAACATGACCGAGAACGAATTTTTATTTTGTTCCGTTCTGATCATCCACGACAACAACTCTTTGAAATCCATGAAAGCTGCTTCCAAGATAGAATCGCTGTTGATCAAAGACTTAGTCGTACTGAGGATGTGCTCTAGCCTTGCTTCGTCTGCCCATGTTTCGGCTATAAACACGGTAGAGGGATCTTTTGCCCATAATATTTCACTAGGCTATCTCTCTGTCCATGGGTTCCCAAGCCTATGACAGATCATTACGAAGAGAATCATTGCATCTGGTGGGGCTGTGGGACAACCTCCACCAATATCTGTGATTGAGAGACATCCTCCTTGGAAACTTGTCGCCTCTTATTTGGTAGCTCAGGGAGAATTCTATTGTCATCCATTACTCTTTTACCTAGACCCTTATCTCTTCCCCCCCCCCCCCCCCACCCCCCAAAGAGAAGGAGAAGAAAGTTGGGCTCGTCGAAGTCGAGACTAATTGCCCTGTGTAGGTCTACAAGTTTGCTTAGTCCATGTTGTTGATTTTTTAGAACACTTAGGATTAGGGTTTATCGAGCTTTGGATGTGAATAGGAGCTGCCTCTACGGCAAAGAAATTTTTTTCTTGGTTGCTAGCCGACTTCCGTGTGCCCTTGTTTTTAATTGGTGAAACGAAATTGGAAACCTCGGAATTACTTCTCCCATTAATGGCCCTCACCGAATTGCCCTTAATAGTCTGATCCTTATCATATCGAGCCAAATCCATATCAATTTGTTTGATTTGAATATCAAATAAATTCTCAGGAGTTATTGAGTTCAGAATTAACTCAGGTTCCTTAGTTTTTGGTTCCCCATTATTGTTTGCTTCCGTTAACATCGTGACAGCCGTTGGAGGAATTGATTCAATATCCTCATCAGGGAGTAACGTGGCATTAATGGCAGGCTCATTTGTAATGGGTAATTCATTGATATTGATTACCGGAATAACTCCTTCATCGGTTACCAAATTTGCCTGATTCGTCTCCGCCTGAGTTTCTATTGCCGGTTGGTTTTCTGATTCCGTTGGATTGTTCACCCTTGTCTCTGCCCTATCCCTTGCCTCTTGGAATTCTTTTCTCGTGAATGGGTGTCTATTGTCGTAGAAACCAGGTACCACAATAACATCTCTTCCGCTAGACATGTACGGGGCAGCCTTTAAAGTGGAATTGTACTGCTGTTGTTCCACTTTAAGCGTGCCTTTACTCTGCAACGCGCAACTTTTGTTAGCATGGTTCAAGCGCCCACACCAAAAACAGAGATTTGGTAAGTGCTTGTATCTAAATCGGACCCAATGTTTTGACCCATTCTCTAATGTAATCACCCATCTCGGCATAAAGGCAGTGTAGTATCAATCATTACTCGAACCCAAATGAAATGTCCGCCTTCATCAGTTACTGCTCCTGTTGATTTCTGAACTTCCCCAACAATGTCGCAGATGTTCTCTGCCACTTCCTTCGTCATATATCGAATTGGGATATCATGAACTTGAACCCAGAATAAGGTTTTTGAAAAAAACCAGATCGCACACCGGACAATCTGTATTGTACCTTTGCAACATTACTAGATGTTTATCAAAACTCGAAGGTTGGTTTTAGAGGATTCTTTCAATATCATTGGGATTATCAAAAACAAACAACACTCGATGTTCATTTTGGTTACAGATTGTGAACTTGTTTGTAGATCTCCACAACTATTTGAAAGTTCGCGCCATGGCTTCGATATTTAGGAAACGTGGGGTAAGGAATTGAGCAGCTAGAAAATATTCACCAGATCTTTGTTCATTGGACAAGATGAATCCAACGGTTTCCTTTCCTGAAAGGGAAAAGTTGGTCAATTGATTTGCTAATTACTCCTCCATGAGAATGAGAATTGGAAAAGGACCAAGAAATAAAGTATCTCCCCACAACCCTGAAAGAACCAAAGTACCACTAGCTCAGAAGGTACACTTGTTACCATCTGAGAACAAAGTCTCCTCTCAAAGAAGGGACCAACACATTTCTACTGCCTTAGACAAGAGAGAAAAACCTCTCTCTCTAAGCGGCAGAGAGACCAAAAAATCGCAGAAAAAAAAAGTCGTGCAGGACCTGCACACTATCTCTGCCGTGAAAATCTCGGCACATTAGACAAAAAAGTCATGGGAATAAGTCGGTGAATCTTATCTCTTGCTATTTCCTTTTCTTCTACTTGGCAATCATTTCAAGATCGGAAACTTCCGAACTAGATGCTGGGGCATGTGGTCCACTTTTTGTTGCTAACTGGTTGGAGAGGTGCGCCTAATACAAATGAAAATTAATTTCTAAATGAAAATTTTAAGAATACTTTCATAATTTTCTTCCCTTGAGGAAAAAACAAAATGACTTCACCACTTGGGGTAGACAATGTATTAGCTAATATTCCGCCAAAAAAAAAGGACAATCTCACGTATAACAACCATACAAGCAAGAAAGAGGGCGCTTCCCAGATTAACTTTGAAAGTCAAAGTAAAAGATTTTTGCATCCTGAGATTTCTATGCGCCTTTTAATTCAAAGGCAAAGCTTTGTATCCTGAGATTTCAATGCGCCAGCTGCTTGCTACAAGCCGCTTATGAATGGTCCCTCGCTAGAGAATGTGGTTTTCTCAATGTTCTTTTCGGCACTGCATCATTTACTTCGCCTTGGCCTATGTTAACACTGATACTAGCGACACAATAATTTCACAATCTTTGTTACAATGGTTGACAAGAACAATTGTGATTGGAGTAACACCAATCACAAAATGCCAACTCAATAGCTGTAAAACTTTTTGTATCCCTCCACTTACTGCTATATAGATAGACACCAAAAAGCCCTTGACAAAAATAAAGTAATTTGCAATAAGCAACAACAAGAGCCATGAAGCTTTCATTTCTCACAAGGGTTCTGCTGCTCCTCTCTTTTCACCATTTGGTTTTTCCCATCTATTGCAATGCCAGCCAGACTGACAACCTTTCCGAGTTGCTTAAGGCTCCACTTGGGAGTTCATAAAGGAATGGAATGGAAGGGAATGAGATAATCATAAGGGAATAGAAAGGAATGGAATGGAATGAAATGTATTTAAGTAAAAGAAAGGAATGGAAAAGAATGGAATGGAGTGGAATTAAGTAACCTTGTTTGGATGTTTTAAAATAAAGGAATGGAAAGGAATGAAGATGAATGGAATGTAAGTAATCCTGTTTGAGAGCAACATGGAGAGAATGGAATGGAATCATTTTATGACAATATTACTATTAAACCCCTGTTTTAAAATAAAGGGTTGAATATATAGGGGTATTTTGGGAGTTTTAGTAAAAAAATCATTAAATCTAATTTCATTCCCTCCCATTCCTCCCAATTTCGGGAGGAATGAAAATTTAAAGTTTTAAGGGAATAGAAAGGAATGAGTGTTCCCTCCTACTCATTTCATTCCCTCTCACTTAAACTCCCAAACAAGGGAATGGACTTTCCATTCCCTCGATTAAAACTCCCAAACAAGAGAAGGGAAGAATATTCTAAAATTATTCTTTTCATTACTTTCCATTCCATTCCATTCCCTCCTCCCAAGCGGACCCTAAATCTCGAAAATCCCAAAATCCTCCAAATACCGAACTATGGGTTGGATTACACAACGATGATAGCAATTATTCTCCAGTGTATATTGGATCCCAAGATGGGTTGAAGGAAGCTGATAAGATCGATGCTTTGCCTGGACAACCACAAGGAGTAGATTTCGATCAGTATGCTGGCTATATTACCGTAGACCCGAATGCTGGGAGAGAACTGTTCTATTACTTTGTGGAGTCACCTCAGAATTCTACAACCAACCCTCTCGTCTTGTGGTTAAATGGAGGTAAATACAGTTCCAAATGTTTCAATCTCATTTGTATGAACTAGTATAGGCACAAAGAATGTGGAAAATACACATTAGATTAATCTATTCAGTCCCATTCAGTCTATTTGATCCGATTCGGTCTATACAGTCTATTTCAGTCCACTTTGGTCCATTTGATCTATTACAATCCATTTTATTTATTTGGGTCTATCCGGTCCACTGCAGTCCATTTCAGTCCACCTAGGTCTCACTCACTCCAAGGGGTCCACTTCGGTACAAGTCAGTTAAATTGGTCCATAATGGTCTAGTCGGTTCATATCAGTCCACTTTGGTCCCATTCTGTCCACTTCGGTCTATTTTGGATTAATCAGGTCTTAAATTGATTTTTTTTTGTAAGTTGCCTTAATTTAGTTTTAGGCTCAAAAACTCTGTTCTTTTTCCTTAATTTTTGGATTGAAAAGCATGAAATTTTTTTTTTTTTCTATTTAAGCCAAATTCTTTACTTTTGGGCTTAAAATATAAACAAAATGGGCATTAAAAACATAGATGCTCACTACGATGCCACCACCAGTGTTTCCATTATATAGTTCAAAGCAATTACGGAAGATATTAATAAAACCATACTGAGATTTACAGGCCCTGGATGCTCTTCTCTTGGATATGGAGCCTTCGAGGAACTGGGACCATTCAGAGTCAACAGTGATGGAAAAACACTATTCCGAAATGATTATGCATGGAACTCTGGTAAGCAGATTCTAGTAATTTCACCTTCAAATGATAGACTAAGTTGTAGAGCTTAAGTACTGGAAATCTTATCAGAATTTTTTTCTCCTAAAGTAAAAACTAATACCTGTTTAAAATAATATTGGCAGTGGCAAATGTTATCTTTTTGGAGTCCCCAGCTGGAGTTGGGTTTTCATATTCGAACACGTCCTTGGATTACAGCAAAAACGGCGACAAAAGAACAGCGGAGGACTCCTACACTTTTCTAGTGAATTGGCTTGAGAGATTCCCTCAATATAAAAACCGAGATTTCTTTATAACTGGAGAAAGCTACGCTGGTCATTATATACCTCAACTTGCTCATACAATTCTCTCAAAGAACAATAACACAAACCAAACAGTAATCAACCTCAAAGGCATTGCAGTGAGTACATTGTGATGTCTTTCTTCAGTCTATGATACGTGCCTGTATCTCAATGTTTATACTAAAAAACTGATTAAGGCTTCTCTGTTAATGTCAATGGATGCAGATTGGGAATGCTTTGATAGATGATAATACTAGTATAATGGGCATGTTTGATTATTACTGGACACATGCTTTAAACTCCGACGAAACTAATGCAGGAATTCACCAATACTGCAACTTCGTTACGGGTAATTTTTCAAGCAAGTGTTATAACTATCTAATTCAAGGAGAAGCAGAGACGGGAAACCTTGATATTTACAACATATATGCTCCCCTTTGCAAATCATCAGGACCCAAGTCAGGCCCAAGCGGTTCTGTAAGTCTTTATGCATCAAGCAAAATTGTTTCTTATAAATAATTTCAAAATATAATTAGAATAATAAAGAAATAGCAATGAAGATTATTATATATACAAGACGCATACTATTGGGTTTGAGTTGATGCTCTTGTAAACTAAGCATGAGTTTGGTCGCAATAACATGTAATTATGTATTCAGCTGACAAGTGCATTTAAAGAACTTAACTGGCTTTGTAATTAGAACTAAGCAAGAAATTAAATGAATTTAATCTTAGACTATATAGGTCCACGATTTTGATCCCTGCTCCAAAAATTATGTCTCTGCGTATCTAAATCTTGCTGAGGTGCAAACAACTCTTCATGCAAAAGCTACAACATGGGAAGCTTGCAGGTATGAGTGACTTACCCGTGGTACCTGTGGACTAGACAATATTGGCAGAGATGATCTTGTCACAAAGCATGAAAAGATAAAAGTCTCACATATGTAACGTTAAGATCTTTCTTGGACTAGAAGTGTCACCCAATGTAAATTATTAATTTTTCTTCTACACTGCCTGCAGAGGTTTTATATGGAGAGACAGTCCAACGACAATTCTGCCCATTATAAATGAGCTCATTTCAAGTGGAATTAGCGTATGGATATACAGGTAGCCCCTCATCTTTCCTTGAGCTTTTTGGTTTTTTTACGAATGATCCCTCTAATATTTCTTATTCAAGAGAAAATCCTGTCAAAATTTTTCTCTTCATAAATGAACCAAAGCTTAAGTCTATCAACAATAATTAGATATAAGAGCACTGATTATTACATGTTGGTACGTATTGAGTGTGTGTCATGTCAGTTGAAATTGTGTCTTCAAAACAAAATTTCAGTTAAATTGTAAAAACTCATGTTTCTAAGGCTGTGTACGGATGTGTGCAACAAAAATTAATATAGATATAATACAGGCTATCAATTGCTAGCACCTTAAACTTTCTGTCAATGAAACCTGCAGTGGCGACACAGATGGCCGAATTCCAGTAACCTCCTCTAGGTACTCCATAAACACACTAAAACTACCAGTCACTACTGCTTGGCGCCCATGGTATTACGACAATGAGGTAAATATATAAGATAATTGATCCCATAGTTTACCCAACATTAAACAAGGTTATGAAATTTCAACATGTTGATGCTGGCAAGTTGGAGGATATGTGGTTGGGTACAAAGGAGTGACATTCACCACAATAAGGGGAGCTGGGCATGAAGTTCCAAGCTACCAACCAGAACGAGCACAGACCATGATCTCATCTTTCCTTACAGGGAAGCTTCCCCCATCATAATAATATCATATGGTTCCAAGCTATCAACTAGAACGAGCACTGACCATGATCTTATCTTTCCTTGCATGGAAACTCCCTCCGTCAGAATAAATTGCCCTCTAGCACAGTAATTTCTAAAAATTTATATTATCCAGTTACTTGTAACCTAAACTCAAATAGTTTCTACAATGTCACGGATTGGCTCCTACTTGAGAAAAAAATTTCAATAAAACATGAATAAGATTGGATTTTTGCCTTAAAGGTGGATGTTCGATATCCAAGCTCCTATGTGAACCGAAATTGTATTTGTAATACTCAATTTCGATATAAAATGAATACTATTTGAATTTTTTGCCTTATAGATATCCAAATTGATACGTAGGACTGAAATAATCTTTTTACGACACGATTTTTGCATATCATGAATACTATTGAATTTTTGTCTTAAAGATATACAAACCTTAAAACTTTGGATGTCTGATATCCAAACTGAATTGTAGAATTGAAATCATGTTTTTAGAACATGATTTCCAAATTGCATGAATAAGATTGAATATTTGCCTTAAAGGTGGATGTTTAATATCCAAACTGATATGTGAACTGAACTAGTGTTTCTCACACATGATTTTGGTATAAAATGGATACTATTTAAATTTCTACCTTGGAAATATATGTTTGATATCCAAACTGATATATAAAACTGAAACAATGTTTCTAAGACAATTTCTATATAATATGAAATCTATTGAACTTTTTTCTTAGGATGTCTAATATCCAAACTGATATGTAGAACCGAAATAGTGTTTCTAAAACATGATTTCTAATTATCATGAATTATATTGAATTTTTGCCTTAGATATACTCAAACCTGTAAGGTTTGGATGTCTGATATCCAATTTTTAGCATTGAATTCCATGATGTGTTATGTCTTCCTTTTCTTTTCTTCTTTTGTTGAATTAATCAACAGCAAGACCACATCAAGAAGTACAGATGACAGAACTTCTCTTATACAAACTATATCCAATATATTCCAAAGATTTAAGTAAATTTTAAGCAACATCAAGACAGCTAGATCCTACCATTTGACTCGGCCTCTCTCATTTGTAAAATAATGAGAACCTCCCCAGAACTCTACACTATAGATTTTTCACTCGTGCACTACCTCCCCGATAGTCCAGAAAATAAACTAAGCACTTTCCTCCACTGCTTTAACCCCTCTTTCATCAAACCTCTGCTCACATATTTTAGGATGTTGAGCAAGTCAAAACAAGCCATAAACTGCAACACCAAAACTCGTTTACCCTCACTCTACGAGGGACCAAACTACCAAGATATATGACCAAATTCTCAGAACCCCAATAACACATTTCTACATCTTCATTACCACAAGACCTAGCTCTGTCTCCTCACACCATAGTGTAACCCCCAGTTGCTCAAATCTATCAAAATTAGCCGACCCACATGAGATGCACTCTCAACCTCCAATTAACTCAATACTCACGCTATAACTACTTCACACAACAGGCAATCCTTGTCTGATAACAGACCTATACCTCTTTCTCATCGGTAGATACTTGAACAAATAATGTTTTTCCATTTTCCAATCATTCCGCAATTCCCAATCCTTTCTTTAATAAAATCACTTGTTATTTATCAAAGCCTCCCAAGACAAAGACAAGCCATCTATGGAAACAAAATTGACATTCAAGAGGAACCCTGCTCTAAATCTCAAGGGAAAATTAGAGGGAAATATGTCATTTGGGAACTAGGAAGGTCTAGACAGCAAAAGTAAGGCCAGTCATAGCATAAATATATATATATATATAAAGTTGAAGCATGATATTTATTATTGCTATGCTTCGTTGAGCAACATCAGCTACTATGTCATTATTTTCTTTCCATTTTTTCTTTAAAAAATATGTATATAAATATTAATGTATTTAATAATGCATTATGTCTTTACTCATTCTCAAAACTAATTATAATTTATCAATCATGATATGACCATAACTTTTCACTCCCTTAACTTTACACCATTTATTTATTTTTGGTTTATACTCGCCCGATAGAAAATCTCATTCCATCACTATATTTATATTTGTGTGTTTATTTAGTATTCAAAGCCAAGTTTTACAACACTTTATTATTATTATTATTATTATTATTATTATTATTAATTTTTTTAGTTAGGTTTGTTAATCACATATTGGCATTAGGTCCATTTCAGTCCACTTCATTCTACTTGGTCTAGTTTGGTTACTTCGGCCTACATTAGTCCAATTCGGTCCATTAAGTCCACTTCGGTCTATTAGGTCCACTCTGGTCCAATTTCGTCTATTTGGTTCAGTTTAGTCCATTATGTCCATTACGGTCAATTTGGTCCACTTCGATCTATTTCAGTCCATATCATCTATTTCAGTCCAATTCAATCCACTTCATCTACTTCGGTCTATTTCATCCAATTTGATCAATTCGGTCCACTTTTGTCTAATTTGGTCTATTTAAGTCCACTTCGGTCCAATTCAATGTACATACTTATGAATGGGAAAAACTAAGTATCGATGGAGAGTATTATCAATTATTTGAGAAATATCAATTGTAATTATATCATAAGTTTGAGTTATCATAATAATCTCATTAAAAGAATGAGAATTTGAATAATAAATTTGATACTTAAAAATTTTAGTGTAAGTTTGGATAGAGTTGAAAACAAATTTAGCTACGTTGGGCATTTTTCCATGGGTCCCATGACTGTTCACGGGACCTGTAAGTACGAAATTTAGCAAAAAACTTTAAAACTGGGTCCCACACGACACTATTCATATTTAAAAGTTATTTTACTACAGTGTTTCAAGTTTTCAGTTTTTATTTTTCTATAATAAACGGTATCCAAACAGACTCTTAGTTGTACCAAAAGAGAAATTAAGAAAATATAATACATAATAATAATAGTTAGAAGAATATGGACCATTTCAAAAAAGAATAATATCAATCAAAAACACCAAAAAATGATATAAAAAAAATATTTGTATAAATTGTATAATGAAAATTATTTTTAAAATTTTTTTAATTTTTAGGATGAAAAAATTATCTACAATAAGGTTTAGATAATAAATTATACATTATACTACATCTCAAAATAATTATATATTTCCACGGATCATGTTAGTCTGTGAATAGTGATGCATAATAGCTAATGCGTAAATTCTTTTCTTATAAGTTGAGCTTCCACCATAAAAAATGTAATGTACAAATGTGTGACACATCCTATTATATGAACAAAAACAAACGTCACAACTTCATACCTAACAAAAATTTATTCGAGTAATCAATGTTCATGAAGTAGCAACAAGACCAATCCATTGTCAACAGAGTTGCATAGCTGATGTCAGGTAATTTAAGGTGAAAATGGACACTTTCTTTGTCAAAATATCCGCATATATCCTCTTGACTAATCTCAGAAGAAATGTTTGCCTATTTGATATGATCTCGTCACTACAAAAAAAAAAAAAAAAAATCTTTTCAAACGCTTTTGTGTTTTGTTTTTTTTTTTTTTTTTTCTTTTTTGTTCTCTCTCTCTCTCTCTCTCTCTCTCTCTCTCTCTCTGGAGAACTAAGATGGTCCTAGATCTGACAAAATAAGCAAAATGAATTCAGGCAATTCAACATGCAAATCGAAATAAGCTCAAATTCAGAACAAAAAAATCCATAAAAAAACTCGTAAAATACGCAACGAAAATTCCATGACAAAATAGATGATAGATGAGATGGCCATACACAAGAGACCTGAGTACCTGAACCCACTCCACACCCAAAAAATGAATTGAGTCACTGGAGATGTCTCTGATTTAGGTAATCTTGTCAACTGCTCCTGTAAATGTTTAACAGAGCAAGTATATTAATTTCCCCAACATTTCCTAACTTTTAATGAATCAAATTGAAATGAAAAGAGACCAGACTACTAGAGAAAATATTAGCAATGAAAAAAAAAAAAGATCCAACGGAAGCCAACCTACAATTTATCTTATCTTTTATCATTTAGCAAGTAAATGACTAAGCACACTCTATTGGAAATATATAAAAATAACAATAGAAGAATAAAGTAACCCAAAATCAGAAAAGAACCCACAAAACAAACAGTCATCCATTTTCAATCTACAAAACAAAATTGCAAAATCTAACACACTAAGATGAGAGTAACCCAGAAACAAAAAAGAACCCAGAAAGCAAATAGTGGAAAATTATCAAAATTATAATCTAAACTCCGTAGCTTTTATAACAATAGCATTCATTATCTGAATTGAAAAAAATGGATAAAGGCAAGCCAAGACCAATCATATTCCTCTTAAAAACTCAACATTTCCAACTATCTCCACACATTCAATCACATCATTAAAGCAACAACACAAGCTCAGATCTCTACATATTAAACAAAACCCAATACACAAAATTGAAAAACTAAAACAAAAAACGACATACCCCTTGGATCCTCAACCCAGACCATCAAAAATCACCAATCACAAACAAAACTTCAAAAAATTTAGGATCTTTTCAGTAACCCCAAAGCAAAATCAACAACAACATAAACAAACACACACAAAGACCCAAATGCAAATTGAGAAAAAGGGAAAAGTTGAGAGAAAGTACCTGTAGAAGAGTGGAGAAAGATCGGCAATAGGGCATGGCTTGCGATGGCTGATTGAAAGGACGGGTGAGGATGATGGATGGACTTTACTGGGCTTCGAAGATGGGTGAGGAGGATGATGAATCGGGTCGGCGATGGTGCGTGAGCTTCAATGGTAGCGGTGAGGACGATGATGAATCAATGAGGATGATGGATGAATCGGAGGTGAGAGGTTGATGAGAAGGATGACTGTAAAACGATAGAGGGGTGAGAAAGGTGAGATTGGGCTTTCAGAGATGGAGGCTGATGTGCTATTGGAGAGGATAGCTAGGTATGAAAAATTTTTAGTTTAATATTTATACAAAGCCTAAAGCCACGTTTTTAACATGCGGCTATAGGCAAAATCTGGGGCTACGTGTTTAAAATGCGGCCCCATCCAAAACTAAAGCCGCGTGTTTAAAACGCGGCTTCAAACCATAGTTAATGGAAAAAAAAAAATTTTGCAAAAAAAAGTAAATGCGAAGCTCCTATGGCCGCGTGTTTTAAACGCGGCCATAGCTTTGCCCCAAAAAAATGCGGCTACAGCTCAAAAAAACGTGGCCTTAGAGGGGGTCTATGGCCCCGCTTTTAAAACGCGGCCTCATGTTTTTATTTAAGCCGCGTTTTACTAAAATGCGACTTAAGTCCAACGCGGCCCAAAAAAACGCGGCCTAAACCCCCCACGTTTTGTAGTGCGTCAAGGCGTCCAAGAGCCTTATACCATTCCCTTAAGCTACTTGCGAAAGATTAATCTGTTTTAGCGGAAAACACTTACATAGTCCTAGAGTAATGCTTCAAGCTCTCACTTAAGGGAGAAACAACTCATTATTTTTGGGGAGGAAAGGAAAAAATGAAGAGAAAAATGACACTTATGATCAAAAACACTAGAAAAGAAAAAGTTACCTAGATAAAATGACCTAGAAATTCTAGAAAAATTATGATACGATATGACGGGGTTGCATGTATTAATTAATTGTTAAATATATTTTTATTTATATTTTTTATATATTGTTAAGCATTTATTCTTCATCTTGTTAAATATATATATATATATATCAATTTAAAAGCAATAATGGAAAATAAAGTGAATCTATAAAAGATAACTAAATAAGTGTTCAACAATAAAACCTAAAAAATATAAATAAAATTCCTTACAAGTGTATCCTAGATGTGTGTATCGTCACTTCTTCTTCTTCTTTTTTTAAGTTGAGACACATGCAATGGCATTCTAGAGGAATCCGGTACGATACTATTTAAATTTCTACCTTGGAAATATATGTTTGATATCCAAACTGATATATAATACTGAAATAATGTTTCTAAGACACAATTTCGTTATAACATGAATTCTTTTTTTTTTTTTCTTAGTATGTCTAATATCCAAATTGATATGTAGAACTGAAATAGTATTTCTAATATATGATTTCTATTTGGCATGAATTCTACTGAATTTTTGCCGTAGATATATCCAAATTAACCTTACTGATATCCAATAGATATGTAGAAACTCAAATCGTGTTTTTAAGACACAATTTTTAAATAATATGAATAAGATTGAATTTTTACCTTAAAAGTAGATGTTTGATATCAAAACTAATATGTGAACTTAAATAGTGTTTATTTTTAGCATTGAATTCCATGATGTGTTATGTCTTCCTTTTTCTTTTCTTTTTTCTTTTTTCTTCTTTTGGTGAAATAATCAAAAGCAAGACCACATCAACAAGTACAGAGAACAAAACCTATCAAAAAAAAAAAGTACAGAGAACAAAACTTCTCTTACACAAACTAAATCCAATATATTCTCAAGATTCAGGTACAATTTAAGCAACATCAAGACAACTAGATCCTACTATTAAGTTGACTCAGCCTCTCTCATTTGTAAAATAATGAGAACCTCCCTCAAAACTCTTAAGCCTAATAAGGAGATACTACAAGCACACAAAAATACAACCACCAAACATTAAGCAATAAAGTTTTGACTGTCATTCTCTTCCCTAAAGATTCTTCACTCATGCACTACTTCCCTGATTCACCCCAGAAAGTAAACTAAGCAATTTACTCCTCTGCTGTAAGCCTGTAACCCATATTCCATCAAACCTCAGCTCACATATTTTAGCATGTTGATCAAGTCAAAACGAGCCTTAAATTGCAACACCAAAACTCAATTACCCTCACTCTACGAGCGAGGGACCAAACTACCAAGATATATCACCAAATTCTCTAAACTCAATTGACACATTCCTACATCTTCATCACCACAAAGACCTAGCTCTGCCTTCTCACACCATAATGTAACCCCCTAGTCACAATTGCTCAAATCTTTCAACTTCCAGCTAGCTCAATACTCATGCCATAGCTACTTTCATACAGCAGACACTCCCCTTTTTTTTTTCTTTTTTCCCTTGTGTCAGAGCTTAATGGATTTAATGCACATGGACATTCTATACTTTGTATGGCAATAAGGTTGGAAACAGTTAATTATTTTCATAACTCATTCTATAATTATAATCATGTTTTTCACATAAAAATCAGCTGGTATGACTGACGGGCAACCAAGTCGTCCATTATCTGCAATTGCAGCAATAATGAAACACGGATCCATTGAACCTAAATGATTTTGTATGGGACAATGCTGTCTCACTGTCTCTTCCATAAACCAATATGATTTTCACCGAATTTCCAACTGGGACTGGCTTTTCCAAAGGCCACGTAGAAGTATTTAAAGTGAGTAGAGATGATATACGTTTCTAGGATTCCAACCTTTTGTTGCAAACTGGTTGGAGAGGTATACTTATACAAATGACAATTTGTAAATGATCAATCACTGCTGCTTTGCCACACAGAATTTTCCATATATATCCTTACATAGCTTTCCTCCTTTTAAAAAAAAGGGGGGGGAAGACACTTAGCTGGCCATTAATGCTGAACTTTTTATGATATAATCATGTCCAATTTTGACAAGATACGACAAAAGGTTCTCAAATCTTTGAGAATCAAAATTTCCTTTAATTTTTGTTTTTTTTCTTTTCTTTTCACTTGATATGAGAATTCTTGGAGGAGAGAGATTTGATGGTAGAGCTCAGGTCGTCATCCAAAAGTTGTATAGGACAACTCTGGTCACTACAAGTGACGACAGTGGTGTCACAACAATGGAACAAAAACCTCAGAAATCGTCAATGAAGTGAGAAATGGGAGAGAGACTGAGAGAATGTGAAATTGTGGGGGAGAAATTAGAAAATGGTTGATGTGATGTGAGAAGTAAATTTTGATTTGATAAAGTTGGGGTTCTAAAATATATATGTAAAAGTCAGGTTTTGAAAATATAATTTTAACATAAATATTTTTTTGAGCAAAAGTTTGAAGAAAATTTGTGATTTTGAAATACAATTTTAACAAAAATAACTTTAAAATAATACAATTTTTTATAACTATAAGTAAAATAATAGTATCATTTTGCTAATTTGGCCGTTTCATTTGTTGGCCATGAAAATCCAATTTAAAATTAAAAAAATTGAACCTCTTTAAATCGTGTTTTTACATAGATCTGGACATCTGTCTTGTCAATATTTTTATGCTGTGTCAGTTTCAAAAGGTCAAATGCGAATCTAAAAAGTAAACACTACGGACACTCTAGGGAGTCCAATCATCTACGCGTACCACGCATGTATTTGCCATAGAAGACTCAGTTTTACACGCTCTTTACTTTTGTCTTCTTTTTTTGACAGCCACACTCTTAACGTGTTGACAAAACTTGAGCGGTCTTTCCTTAAATAATATGCTTTGTTGACGTTGACCAACTGTGATCACATGAATCCACCGATTACATGAAGGTTGCGTTTGGAACTTGAAACCAAGGAATTTTAAATGAAGGGATTTTAAAGGTTTGAAATGTTGGGTAGATTTATTAAATCTAAACTCTTAACGATTTTTGAAATTTTTAAATAAGATATTCAAATTTAGGGCCTGTTAGGTAAAGTGGTTCAAACTCACATTTTTAATTTTTAAATACCTTTACACATTTTTTCACTCATATGTATTTTAAAAAACTACAAAAAATATTACTCAAACTTCTCTACCAAATAGGCTCTAATTACTCAAATTCAAATTCAATTATCCAAATCATGTCATCTAGACATACCAAAATTGTTATTAACATTCATCATAACATGCTAATTTAACGGTTAGCAAAAAAATTGTGAAATTTATTATATCACTCGACTTGTATTGAAAGTATTGAAATCTTTATTGTAACTATTGATGTGACTAATTGTGAATCTATGATCACACAAATCCACTATTTACATAATTTTTATCAATATCAATCACAACATACCAACTTAACGGATGTGAAAAAAAATGTGAAATTTTGTGTCACTCATACTTGTATTACCATATAAATAGACACCAAAATTAAGCCCTTGGCCTTGATAGAACTAAGTTAATTTGCAATAACAACAAGAGCCATGAAGCTTTCATTCCTCACAAGGTTTCTTATTCTCCTCTCTTTTCACCATTTAGCTTTTATCATCCTTTGCAAAGCCAGCCAGATTGACAACCTTTACAAGTTGCTCAAATCTCAAAAATCCCAAAATCCTCCAAATACTGAACTATGGGTTGGACTAGAAGATGAAGATAGCCATTTTTCTCCCGTGTATATTGGAGCTCAAGATGGGTTGATGAAAGCTGACAAGATCAATGCCTTGCCAGGACAACCAGAAGGAGTAGATTTCGATCAGTATGCTGGCTATATTACTGTTGACCCTAAAGCTGGGAGAGAATTGTTTTATTACTTTGTGGAGTCACCTCAGAATTCTGCCACCAAACCTCTCGTCTTGTGGTTAAATGGAGGTAAAGATAGTACCATATCTTTCATTTGTATGAACTAGTATAGGCACAAAGAATTAATGTAGAAGATAACCACTAGATTAGTCTTGCTTCATAGGCTGGGCCATCAAGTAATAATATATGCAATTCCTAGCTAGTAACAGGAAGAACAATATACTTCTATCTTTTCAGTCAAAAAAACAAGAAGAACAACAACGACGCTGATGATAAAACACAAGTATTTATCCGATGCTAATATATTCTCTACACAATCAAACACAAGTATTTACGTGGGAATTCTTGGCTTATGCAGTTATGCCCCGCATGCCAACTATCATATTTTACTCCCTCGACTTACTTTCTCAGCAGTTCCTAGTATTTTTAAAGGAAAATCCAAAATCCAGATCCCTCCTCCCCAAATAAATTATCCAAAAAAAAACTTTCTTTGTTTCATTATGATAATAGAACATAATGGCGTGTCCCAGCTGCCATTATTAGTGTGGGAAATTGGGAGTAGCCATGCTCGCTTCCAATATATGCATAAATAACATATTTTTAGAAGAAAATTAACGCTAAAGGTCCAAACTATTTTATAATTTTTTTTTTTTTTTTTTTTACAAACTACTAATTTACTATGTAGTTGTGTAAAAAATTATGTTAATGGTGGGTCCAGATGCAACCCAATAAGAATTTGTCATATTAATAGTTTGTAGAAAAAATGTAAGATAATTTGTAACTATAGCATTACTTATATTAAGAATATGTAAATTATTATACATTAATTAACAAGTCAAAACGTAATCATAACCTAATATTACTCCATAATATATATATATATATATATACACACACACATTAATGGGTAATATGTGCAATACACACAAAAAAATTAATATGATATAATTTTTTTCTTTTGTCTAAATATGAAATTTGATCATTATAATAAATATTATTATTATGTGAGAAGTAAATTTTGATTTGATAAAGTTGGGGTTCTAAAATATATATGTAAAAGTCAAGTTTTGAAAATACAATTTTAACATAAATATTTTTTTGAGCAAAAGTTTGAAGAAAATTTGTGATTTTGAAATATAATTTTAACAAATATAACTTTAAAATAATACAATTTTTTATAACTATAAGTAAAATAATAGTATCATTTTGCTAATTTGGCCGTTTCATTTGTACCATATTTCATTTGTTGGCCATGAAAATCCAATTTAAAATTAAAAAAAAATTGAACCTCTTTAAATCGTGTTTTTACATAGATCTGGACATCTGTCTTGTCAATATTTTTATGCTGTGTCAGTTTCAAAAGGTCAAATGCGAATCTAAAAGGTGAACACTACGGACACTCTAGGGAGTCCAATCATCTACGTGTACCACGCATGTATTTGCCATAGAAGACTCAGTTTTACACGCTCTTTACTTTTGTCTTCTTTTTTTGACAGCCACACTCTTAACGTGTTGACAAAACTTGAGCGGTCTTTTCTTAAATAATATGCTTTGTTGACGTTGACCAATTGTAATCACATGAATCCACCGATTATATGAAGGTTGCGTTTGGAACTTGAAACCAAGGAATTTTAAATGAAGGGATTTTAAAGGTTTGAAATGTTGGGTAGATTTATTAAATCTAAACTCTTAACGTTTTTTGAACTTTTTAAATAAGATATTTAAATTTAGGGCCTGTTTGGTAGAGTGATTCAAACTCACATTTTTAGTTTTTAAACACTCTTACACATTTTTTCATATATTTTTTTACTCACATGTATTTTAAAAAACTACAAAAAATATTACTCAAACTCCTCTACCAAATTGGCTCTAATTACTCAAATTCAAATTCAATTATCCAAATCATGTCATCTAGACATACAAAAATTGTTATTAACATTCATCATAACATACTAATTTAACGATTAGCAAAAAAATTGTGAAATTTATTATATCACTCGACTTGTATTGAAAGTATTGAAATCTTTATTACAACTATTGATGTGACTAATTGTGAATCTGTGATCACATGAATCCACTATTTACATAATTTTTATCAATATCAATCACAACATACCAACTTAGCAGATATGAAAAAAAATGTGAAATTTTGTGTCACTCATACTTGTATTACCATATAAATAGACACCAAAATTAAGCCCTTGGCCTTGATAGAACTAAGTTAATTTGCAATAACAACAAGAGCCATGAAGCTTTCATTCCTCACAAGGTTTCTTATTCTCCTCTCTTTTCACCATTTAGCTTTTATCATCCTTTGCAAAGCCAGCCAGATTGACAACCTTTACAAGTTGCTTAAATCTCAAAAATCCCAAAATCCTCCAAATACTGAACTATGGGTTGGACTAGAAGATGAAGATAGCCATTTTTCTCCCGTGTATATTGGAGCTCAAGATGGGTTGATGAAAGCTGACAAGATCAATGCCTTGCCAGGACAACCAGAAGGAGTAGATTTCGATCAGTATGCTGGCTATATTACTGTTGACCCTAAAGCTGGGAGAGCATTGTTTTATTACTTTGTGGAGTCACCTCAGAATTCTGCCACCAAACCTCTCGTCTTGTGGTTAAATGGAGGTAAAGATAGTACCATATCTTTCATTTGTATGAACTAGTATAGGCACAAAGAATTAATGTAGAAGATAACCACTAGATTAGTCTTGCTTCATAGGCTGTGNGCGGTTTTTTTTTTTTGTTGTTTTTTGAGAAACAAAGGTTTAGAACTTAAGTTAATCAGTAATGCAATAAAATTATGCGGTCCATCTTATTTCGGACTTAAGATATATGAGAGAGAGAGAGAGAGAGCAAATCTAAGTGAGTTTGTGGAAACTAGAAATTTGGAAGGTGCATGTTTGTAATACAAAAGGAAATTGTGTTATTTTTAATAGATCACTGTTTGCAATTCACGCTATGCGTGAGAAAATGTTTTATTTATTTTTTATTTTTTTTCTAAATTTTAAAATTTTTTGAGAGTTTTAACTTATGACGTCAACTTTTAAGAATTTTATTAGTTGAGCTAATTAGAACTCATACATGAGAAAATTGACACAGTATTAAAAAGTTAGGAACCAAATTGACAAAATTAAAAGATTATGGATCAAATTGAAATATGATGTATAGGATAGAGACAAAAAAACGTAGTTTACTCTATAATTTATTAATTCTTGTATTTTAGGAACTTTATCAGTTGAGCTAATTAAAACTCATACGTGAGAAAATTGACACAGTATTAAAAAGTTAGGAACCAAATTGACATAATTGAAAGATTATGGATCAAATTGAAATATGGTGTATAGGATAGAGACAAAAAACGTAGTTTACCCTATAATTTATTAATTCTTGTATTATGGAAACTAGGATTTTAAGTTTATTTTTTGAATATTTATCATTTTTATTGCCTTTTTATGACCTATATTTTTAATTTCTAATTTCTAATGCCTATTTTGTTTATATTTTTAAGTTCAAAATTAAAGAGTTTGGCTCAAGTAGGATAGCATTTCAAAATTTTTAACACAATAATTAAGAAAAAAAAGAAAGAAATTTTGAGCCCAAAATTGAAAAGGCAACCTGTAAAATAGAATCAAGACCTAGTTAGTCCAAAATGGACCAACATGGACCGAATTGGATAGAATGTGACCAAAATGGACTGTTATGGACCAAATGGGACTAAGAGTCTGGAAGTGCGCTATTTTGGACCGAAATGGACCAAATAGACCGAATAACACTAAAGTGGATTGAAATGGACTAAACAGGACTAAAGTGCATGGGACTAAGAGGATCAAAGTGTGCTATTTTGGACGAAATGGACTAAATAGACTGAATTGGACCGAATAACATTGAAGTGGATTGAAATGGACTAAACATGACTAAAGTGGACTAAAATAGATCAAATGGCCGAATAGACCAAAATGGACTGAATAGACTGTAGTAGACCCAATGAAACCGAATGAACTGAAATGCTATGCTGATGTGGCTTAATAGGAGTGTAGTAATAATAAATACTACGTTTCAACTTTTAGATACAAGGGTTTTCTTTTCCTTCAATCAATTTGTCATCATAGATTATGCAAAGGATAGTTTCCTCTTCGATTTTTATAATAATCAATGCCCTTCAAGAAATGTCAAAATTTGGGTGAGGCAAGACATTGTATGCATTGAAAGGAAAAAACACAGTTGATAATACATAGCACTCATTTGGTAATTTAGGTTGATGATACGTGTCATGTGGACAACATGGATGGAGATCAAGTAGAAAATATCTTCTACTTTACATTCTCTAGTTGTTGCTAATGTTAAGTGGGAAGTAGTACTATGAAGTGAACTATGAAGATTCCTCGGGCCATGCCTTATACACGGATGGGATATATAAAAAGTTAGTTTCAAGTTATAACTGATATAACTCTAAATAATGTTATACTATCCAATAACTTGTTATAAATTCACATATATTTTGAAAATTCTACCGTTGAATTACATGTTCTATAGATGTTCTTAACACTCATGCCAAATTATATGTCGATTAGATATTGTTTACTATTCGATCCATAAACTCATCTTTTACGTATTATTTTAAACTACAAAAACTTGAATTTAAAAAATTGATTGATGACATAACTATTAATCTTTGATTACCTTAAAATTTTGCAAGTATGGAGAATATATGAAGGTAATGTAATCTAACGGTATATTTATCAAAATTTACGCCTAATTAAAAAATATTAAGTGGTGGAACATTACTTAAAGTTACACCAGGTATAATATGAACCCTATATATATATATATATATATATGAGAGAGAGAGAGAGAGAGAGAGAGAGAGAGAGAGAGAGAGAGAGAGAGAGAGAGAGAGAGAGAGAGAGAGAGAGAGAGAGAGAGATCAAATTATTAATTGCAAATAATTAATAATGTTAATATTTAATCTCATATATATCATTTTTAAAAATATAAAATTGGTGACTCTAATTTTTGTCAGTTCATTCAACTAAAATCATTGTATCTAATTAACTCAAATAATACAATTTAGTTAATAATTATTAGTTTAGATTTTTGTGAAGTGGCAATTTTTTTAAAATAATAAAATTTAGTTAATAATTATTAGTATAGATTTTTGTGAAGTAGTAAAATTTTTTTGGTGGTGTTGTTTATTATTATATATGCGAAAATAGTAAGTTGATGAGTAACTTGTAAATAAGTTTGAACTTATACGACAAGAAAACAAATCAAGCCTAAACATATAATTTAACTTAGTGATGAACTTGAACTATACTTTTATTTGAAGTAAAATTAAATAAACGAAACACTTTTTGAACTTTTGACACTCAATTAAGCTTGTTCACACCTGTATATATTTGGTACATATGAAGATAAGTATGATAGGGTCATAGTAATGCCACTGAAGAATAAGAATATTTTGTGTGTATTTGCTTGGCCTCATAATAGTTTGTCATGTAAACTTTTGAGATCTCATAGTTTTACATGTTATTATTCTAACATGTATATAAATTTTTTTAATTAAATTTAAATTTTATTTTATATTTAAACCAGCCATTAGAATCTTGGCACATCATATTTATAATTCTATTTATAAACACAATTATAATAATGTCTAATTATAAATTATTTAATTTCATATACAACCTCAATCATAATTATTTCCTAATAATATTTATTATAATGATCAAATTTCATATTTAGACAAAAGAAAAAAAATTATATCATATTAATTTTTTTGTGTGTATTACACATATTACCCATTAATGTGTGTATATGTGTGTGTATATATATATATATTATGGAGTAATATTAGGTTATGATTATTTTTTGACTTGTTAATTAATGTATAATAATTTACATATTCTTAATATAAGTAATGTTACAGTTACAAATTATCTCACAATTTTTTTACAAACTGTTAATATGACAAATTTTTATTGGGTTGCATCTGGGCCCACCATTGATATAATTTTTTTACACAACTGCTACTAAATTAGCAGTTTGTAAAAAAAAAAAAACAAAAAAAATTATAAAATAGTTTGGACCTTTTGCCTTAATTTTCTTCTAAAAATATGTTATTTATGCATATATTGGAAGCGGGCATGGCTACTCCCAATTTCCCACACTAATAATGGCAGCTGGGACACGCCATTATGTTCTATTATCATAATGAAACAAAGAAAGTTTTTTTTTTTTGGATAATTTATTTGGGGAGGAGGGATCTGGATTTTGGATTTTCCTTTAAAAATACTAGGAACTGCCAAGAAAGTAAGTTGAGGGAGTAAAATATGATAGTTGGCATGCGGGGCATAACTGCATAAGCCAAGAATTCCCACGTAAATACTTGTGTTTGATTGTGTAGAGAATATATTAGCATTGGATAAATACTTGTGTTTTATCATCAGCGTCGTTGTTGTTCTTGTTGTTTTTTTGACTGAAAAGATAGAAGTATATTGTTCTTCTTGTTACTAGCTAGGAATTGCATATATTATTACTTGATGGCACAGCCTATGAAGCAAGACTAATCTAGTGGTTATCTTCTACATTAATTCTTTGTGCCTATACTAGTTCATACAAATGAAAGATATGGTACTATCTTTACCTCCATTTAACCACAAGACGAGAGGTTTGGTGGCAGAATTCTGGAAAAAAAAAAAAAAAAAAAAAATCGTCTACCCCAACATATGGTCTTTTCCTACCATTGGCAATGAGACATTACACTTAACAACTTCTCTAATTTGAGAAAGAGAGAGAGAGAGACCAAGTGAGCCCAACATATGCTCTCTTCCTACCATTGGCAATGAGACATTACGCTTAACTACTTTGTTAGGTTTTGAGTTTGTAATGTTGGCAAACCATGACAAAACATGACAAAAACTAAGTCTCATTAGTTTAAAATGGTCTACATTGAAGCCCAAGACAAAAACTTCAAGTTCAGGATAAAAACAAATGAGTTACAAGCTGGTTGGTTTGATCGATCCAATCTAATTTTCGATTGATCGAAAATCGCGTATCAGGAAAATCAGCAAACGTAAAAAGGCCATAACTTATTCGTTTGAAGCCCAAATCGCGAGCCCTTTTTTTCAGTATTTAAAGGACATCATAAGCTAACCCTAGGTAGGGTTTTTAGAAATTTTTAGAGAGATTAGAGTGCCTCTTGTACCTCTTTGAATTTTTAGGGTTTTGTACCCAAAAGCTCTCTTATGTTTTCTACCGGTGCTATTCCTTGAAGAATCTCAAGATCCGGTGTTGTAGAAGTTGTTGCCTTCTCTAGTCATCAAAGGTGTTGATGATCTAAACCTTCAAGGGTGGTCTTGGAGTCACAAACAGGAGAGTTTGTGTTGATAAACCTTTGAGTGGGAGCTCAAAGTCACAGACGTGGGTGTTTGTGTTTTGCAAAGACCAAAGAAAGAAGGAGTCCGTGGATTCGGAGGTTGCACGTGGTCGTGTCAGTAAGTTCTACTGGTGGGTAGCATTAGAAAGTCGAGCGAGGAGCTTGTAGTCCTTTTGTTTGAACTTCGATTCTTTCTAGTGGATATGCTTTTTACCTTGAGGATAGATAGGTCAAATCCTCCCCAGGACCGTGTGATTTCCTGGGTGATCATATCATTGTGTCTTTTATTATTTCGCTGCTTTATTATTTTGATATGATTATTTGATTGCTTTAACCTAGAATTGCATAATTTGACTAAGTAACAACTTGGCTAATTAATCTAAACTAACCAATCTGGTTGTGTTTTAAGGAGTCTAAAACCGTTCAAGTGGTATCAGAGCAGGTAGCTCTTCTGTTATAGATCTTTTGATCTCTGAACTGATCTTTGACCCCTGTTGTCATGGATAATTTGAATTGTCTTTCTGATCATGTTTCTGCTCATGCTTCTGCTGATTTTATTGATGCCTGTGATGATTTGAATAAAAAGGACAATATTGTTTCTGTTGATTTTTTTGATGCTTTTGAAACTCTTCGTAAAGAATTATCTAAATCTTTGAAAATTGCTAAGAAATTTAGAGAAGAGTTAAAATTAGCTAATCTTGAAAAAGATGATTTGATTGTGAGATTAGATGAGTCTAATAAAAAGAATGAATTTTTGAGAAATCAAATTTCCTCTCAAGATGAGAAGATGAAAAGCTTGGAACAAGAGTTAGTTGAGTCTCAAACCAAACTTGAAGATTTGACTAGTACCAAGCCTGTTGTTGATAACAGAAGTGTTTCTGTTTCTCTTAAGCCTAAGACTGAGAAAGTTTATATCCCTCCTTTCAAGAGGAATAATAAAGAAAATGCTTATTTTGCTAAGTTAGACAAAGGTAAAAGTTTTGATGTTAACGCTGAAGTTTCTAAACCTATGTCTAAACCTGCTGCTAGTATGCAAAAAAAATCTGTTTTTGTGCCTACCTGTCACCTTTGTGGTGGTGTTGGTCATATTAAACCAAATTGCTCTTTGTTGAGGCAAAAACCTAAATCTGAGACTAGACTTGTTGTTAGGAATACTGATGTTCCTAAATTTGTTCCTGTTTGTCACTTTTGTGGTGTCTCCGGTCACATTCGTTCTAATTGTCATAAATTGAAATTTAAGCATTCTGTGTTTCAATCTAGGATATGTGATGATATTTCTCCTGTCATAAGTCCATATAAATTGTTTCATATTCTTTTGAAAAATTTGAGCTTGTTGGCTTGTGAAAGGAATTTGCAGGATTTCAGTCTCTCTCAGAAGTTTGGTATAATCCCTCAAATACACTCTACTTCACATGAATTTTCACCTACAAAGCCGAAGACTCGTGCTAGATGGGTGAGAAAAGATTCTCCAAGGTGAGTGTTGCTAACTTGTCCCTGATTTAATTCTTTCAATTATTTGTGGACATGTTTTGTTTTTGTTTTTGGTTGTGTTGTTTCTTTTAGGTTGTTTTTTATTTTTATTTTTTTAAAAATCCAAAAACATTGAAAAAATTCAAAAAGACAAAAATATTTTATTTTGTGTCTTGTTTTATTGTTCTTAAGGATTACATGAGTTATGATATCTCTCTCTTGATTTAAAACATACTTGACATTGTGGAGAAACTTGAATAGTTTGTGCTAAGCTATTTTTTATTATGTGTAAGTATGTACTAGTTTGTACATGTACTTATGGGTTAATTAAGAAATTGATATTTCTTGTTTGTGTACCCTCTATAGCTTAGTTAAACATTGTCATGCATTGCATTTGCAGTGTTCATTTAGCATAATGTGTGCTTTTTGTTTTTGGTCATAAATGTTTTTTAAACCAAAAAGATTTTTGTGTTTTGTATTTCATATCATGGATTTAAAATCAAGGTTGGCCACCTTATCTTTACATAACAAGGTTATGTACCTTGTTTAGCTCGGATGAGCTTAATTATTGCACTTTACTAGTTGAAACTTTGTAGTGCATGTTGTGTGGGAAAGATGTTTATGGTGTTTATCATTTTGTCTTAATCTTGAAGTCACATGTTATTTGACTGTCGGACTTGATCCTTTTGAGAAAGGCATAAATAACCATCTCACCGCTATTCACTAGCCAATCATGAACACCTTAGTGCATATCATAAGATTTTGTGCTCGAGAAAGTGTAGTACATGCACAAAAAGAACATAAGGTGTAGCCTCAATTAATTCACTTAATTAAAAATGGTGTGTACTATTAGGCTGAATGCCAATTCATACAAATAAGAGGCAAAAATGCAAGAAACTTACTTGATTGCAAGCTTTTGTTCTAGGAGATGTGGGAGTTATAGGATGTAACTCTTTAGGTGATAGTCTCTTTTAAATTCTATGTGATAAATTTTGTAGACTTTGTGATTGATTACTATTCACATATCACCTCACATGTATCTCAAGCTTTTGCTAGTTGCACACACTACACAAGTTACTCTTTGTTAAACTTGGTACATTATATTGTGTGTGATTTTGTTGTGGCCATCCAAGATTAAAAGTTCTTTGATTTTAATGCAAAATGTGTATAATGTTTGCGCTTTGAGGACAAATTGATTGAAAATCTTGATTTTGGAATATCTGGGTTAAATTCAAGTGTTTTTGAAAAAAATTTCATCTCATACTCATGCATTTTTTACAAAACAATGTGCTTTGAGGAGTTTCTGCATTAAAATGCTCTGTTTTTCAAAAATCTAATTTTTCCAAACTTTCGATCGATCGAACCTGTTTTTCGATCAATCGAAATTGCGATTAAATTTTTTGGTTTGAGTCTGCCTGACTCGATTGATGTTCGATCGATTCTCGATCGATCAAAACTGAAAAATTTTCAGTTTCTATGTTTTTGACCAAAATTTTTTCATGCATCATTTGTGTTTAGGATTCACATACATTGCATTGTTTTTGTATCCATCTTGCAGTTTTGCAATCATATCTCTCATTGTTTTCACACATAACATGCATACACTTTGCTAAAATGGGTACTCAACTTGATTTAAAAGTTTATTGATTAATTTTTGAGTTTTGTACATTCTAGTATATGCTATTTCTTTATGTGTGAACTGTAGAAAATATTTTTCTTAAGAGATATAATGGATAATCTATGTGCAAATATTTTCTCTACTCATGCAACTGTTTATGGGTCACATAGTGCCATGTTTGCATTTTATTGAAAGAGGGAATATTTTTTCTTCATGTGTATCCTCACCTTAGTTTTTAGCTTTGGTTTATGTGTCTTTATTTTCCCCACCCCCTTTATTTTTTCCCAAAACTGTTTTTCCCAAAACTTGTTTTGTTTTTCCTATTTTTTTAGGGGGAGAAATTTTTTTTTAAACCTTTGTGGTTCTTAGAGGGAGTTGTTACTCTTCATAGGGGGAGTTGTCTCTATTTTCTCTTACTCTGTTGCGTATGTTTTCTGTCTACTTTCTGATTAGGTAGTCTTTGTCAATACGTGACAAAAAGGAGGAGACATAGATGACCTGTTTGTTTTGTTTAGGGGGAGAATATAAAAACATTTTGATGTATCTAACTTAGGGGGAGAGTTAGAATTTTTTTTAATATTCTGTTTGATATTATTGTTTATATGTCTTTCTTTCCACACATGCGGTAATGTATTTGTTGAGTGTTTCAGGAAAAACAGGTACATTCTGATCAAGACCTTCTACCTCTTCTTGTAACTTCTAGGTTAGAAGTCTTAGATTGGGATGTGTGATGTATTTGGGCATTTTATTGTATATGGGCATTATGTTGTATGTGTGTTTTGTCATGAATTGCCAAAGGGGGAGATTGTTAGGTTTTGAGTTTGTAATGTTGGCAAACCATGACAAAACATGACAAAAACTAAGTCTCATTAGTTTAGAATGGTCTACATTGAAGCCCAAGACAAAAACTTCAAGTTCAGGATAAAAACAAATGAGTTACAAGCTGGTTGGTTCGATCGATCCAATCTAATTTTCGATTGATCGAAAATCGCGTATCAGGAAAATCAGCAAACGTAAAAAGGCCATAACTTATTCGTTTGAAGCCCAAATCGCGAGCCCTTTTTTTTAGTATTTAAAGGACATCATAAGCTAACCCTAGGTAGGGTTTTTAGAGCTTTTTAGAGAGATTAGAGTGCCTCTTGTGCCTCTTTGAATTTTTAGGGTTTTGTACCCAAAAGCTCTCTTATGTTTTCTACCGGTGCTATTCCTTGAAGAATCTCAAGATCTGGTGTTGTAGAAGTTGTTGCCTTCTCTAGTCATCAAAGGTGTTGATGATCTAAACCTTCAAGGGTGGTCTTGGAGTCACAAACAGGAGAGTTTGTGTTGATAAACCTTTGAGTGGGATCTCAAAGTCACAGACGTGGGTGTTTGTGTTTTGCAAAGGCCAAAGAAAGAAGGAGTCCGTGGATTCGGAGTTTGCAAGTGGTCGTGTCAGTAAGTTCTACTGGTGGGTAGTATTAGGAAGTCGAGCGGGGAGCTTGTAATCCTTTTGTTTGAACTTCGATTCTTTCTAGTGGATATGCTTTTTACCTTGAGGATCGCTAGGTCAAATCCTCCCCAGGTTTTTACCGTGTGGTTTCCTGGGTGATCATATCATTGTGTCTTTTATTATTCCGCTGCTTTATTATTTTGATATGATTATTTGATTGCTTTAACCTAGAATTGCATAATTTGACTAAGTAACAACTTGACTAATTAATCTACGCTAACCAATCTGGTTGTGTTTTAAGGGGTCTAAAACCGTTCATACTTCTCTATTTTGAGAAAGAGACCAGGTGCTCACCTCGAAGCCACCTCCATTGTTTCCATTATATCTAGTTCATAGCAGGTTAGCAACTACGAAGAGATTAATAAAAGGATACTGAGATTTACAGGCCCGGGATGCTCTTCTTTTGGATATGGAGCCATGGAAGAACTGGGACCTTTCAGAGTCAAGAGTGATGGAAAAACACCGAAATGATTATGCATGGAACACAGGTAAGCAGATTCTAATTTCACTTTCAAATGATAAGAGTAAAGCTGTAGAGCTTTAAGTACTCTGGACATCTTATCTGAATCTTTTTCTCCTTTAGTAAAACTAATACCTGTTAAAAATTTTGGCAGTGGCAAATGTTATCTTTTTGGAGTCCCCTGCTGGAATTGGGTTTTCATATTCGAACACCTCAGATTACATAAAAAACGGTGACAAAAGAACAGCGGAGGACTCTTACACTTTTCTAGTGAACTAGAGATTCCCACAATATAAAAACCGGAGATTTCTTTATAACTGGATAAAGCTATGCTGGTCATTATGTACCTCAACTTACTCGCACAATTCTCTCAAAGAACAAGAACAAAAACCAAACAGTAATCAACATCAAAGGCATTGCAGTGAGTATATTGTGAAGTCTATCTTCAGTCTAAGACGTGCCTGTATCTCAATGCACTTCCATGTAAATGCCAATGTATGCAGATTGGGAATGCTTGGATAGATGATGGTATTGGTCAAATGGGCACATATGATTATTTCTGGACACATGCTTTAAACTCTGACGAAACTAATGCAGGAATTCACAAGTACTGCAACTTCGCTACCAGTAATTTTTCAAGTACATGTCAAGACTATCTAACTCAAGGAAACATAGAGGCTGGAGCGCTCGATATTTCTAACATATATGCTCCAGTTTGCAACTTATCATCGCCCAAGTCAGGTCCAAGCAGTTCTGTAAGTCTTTACGCATCAATCAAATATAAATAATTTAAAATTTATTTAGAATAATAAAGAAATAGCTACGGAGATTATTATATATACATGAAGTATACAATTAAGTTTGACTTGATGCTCTTATAAACTAAGCATGAATTTCATTGCAATAATATGTGATTATGTATTCAGTTGAAATGTGCATTTCAAACTTAACTGGCCTTGTAATTAGAACTAACCTAGAAATGGTTTTAATCTTGCACTAATAGGTCCACGATTTTGATCCCTGCTCCAACCATTATGTTGATACATATCTAAATCTTGTTGAGGTGCAAACAGCTCTTCATACAAAAGCTACAAAATGGGAAGCTTGCAGGTATGAGTGACTAACCTGTAGTCCCCGTGGACTAGACAACATTGGGAGTGATAATCCTGTCACGAAGCATGAAAAAATACAAGTCCCACATATGCAAAGTTAAGATCTTTCTTGTACTAAAAGTGCCACCCGATATAAATGTCTAATTTTGCTTCTGCACTGCCTGCAGAAGTACTCCATGGACAGACAGCCCAACAACAGTTCTGCCCACTATAAATCAGATCATTTCAAGTGGAATTAGTGTATGGATATACAGGTACACCCTCATCTTTACATGAGCCTTTATGGTTTTTTCCCAGTGATCCCTCAAGATTTCCTATCCAAGAGAAAATCCTGCTAAAATTTCTATCCCCATAAATGAACCATGACTGTAAGTCTAAAATCTATACCGTTAAATATTACAGTAAGTAGATATAATACAGGCTAACTATTGCTAGCACCTTAAACCATCTGTCAATGAAAACTGCAGTGGCGAACCACCTCTAGGGTACTCCATAAACACACTAAATCTACCGGTCAACACTACTTGGCGCCCATGGTATTCTGGCAATGAGGTAAATATATAAGATAATTGATCCCATACTTTACCCAGCAGCAGTGAACAAGGTAATGAATTTTCAACATGATGATGTTGGCAGGTTGGAGGATATGTGGTTGGGAACAAAGGATTGACATTCACCACAGTAAGGGGAGCTGGGCATATGGTTCCAAGCTACCAACCAGAACGAGCACTGACCATGATCTCATCTTTCCTTAAAGGGAAACTTCCCCCCTCAGAATAAATTGCCATCTGACACATTAATTTCTAAAAATTCATACCATCCAGGAACTTGTAACCTAAGCTCAAATTGTTTCTGCAAGGTCATGGATTGACTCCTACTAGAGAAAAGAAACTCAAAAAGTAAAAAAAAAGTATTTATTTAGCATCATATTCCATGCTGTGTTATTTCTTCATTTTTTTTTTTTTTTTTTTGTGTGGAAATAATATACATCAAGCCCACAAGCACAGATGACAGAATCTCTCATTTCTAAAATAATGAGAACCTCCCTGACATGTAACTTTAAATCTTCCCCAAAACTCTTAAGCTTAAGGAGATCCTACTAACACACATGTGCACACAAAAATACAACCACCAAACATTCAGCAATCAAGTTCTGACAGTCGAACTCTATACTGAAGATTTATGCACTACCTCCCTGATCGACTACAGAAAAAGAAAAAAACTAAACACTTTCCTCCTCTGCTTTAACCCCTCTTCCATCAAACCTCAGCTCACATATTTTAGCGTGTTGAGCATGCCAAAACAAGCCTTAAATTGCAACACCAAAACTCATTTACCCTCACTCTAAAAGGGAAAAACTACCAAGATATATCATCAAATTCTCAGAACCTGAATAACACATATCTACATCTCCATTACATCTTCTACTCTGGCTACTCACGCCATAATGTAATAACCCCAATTGCTCGAATCTATCAAAATTAGCTGACCCACATGAGATGCACTCTCAATTTCCAACAAACTCAATACTCATGCTACAACTACTTTCATTCAACAGGCACTCCCATGTCTGAAGATGGACCTATACCACTTTCTCATCAGTAGAATACTTGAACAAATAAAGTTTTTTCTGTATTCCAATCATTCTGCAATACCCAATACGGCCTTTTTATTTAATAAAACCACTCATTACTTATCGATCCCCCACCCCCCACCCCCCTTCCTCAACATAGCTGATGTCAGGTTTGATGTGAAAATGGACAGCTTTCTTTGTCAGAATATCTGGATATTCTCTTGATTAACCTCAGAAGAAATGTTTGCCTATTTATTATGGTCTCGTGAGGGTGTCCAAGAGTCGTATACCATTCCCTTAAGCTGCTTGCGAAAGATTAATCTCTGTTTTGCAGCTAGTTTGCACAGAAGCTGCAATATTTGTGTCTATGAGGCGCTGACATAATCCTGAACATGTTGCCTCTTTGTCTGCTTGCATCCTGGGGAAAGCTATAGAGAAACAACTCATTATTTTTTGGGAGGCAAGGAAAAAAAAAAGAAGAGAAAATGACACTTATGATCAAAAACACGGGAAAAGAAAAAGTTACCTAGATAAAATGACCTAGAAATGATCATGTGCTTCCCAGGCTTCAAGGATGCTACCAACCCACCTGCCAAAATTTAGGAGGTGACAAGTCAATTGATGTACTAGAACAATCACAAATTGACAGTGAACTCAAAAAAACCAGTTATGAACTGCACAAAACTCATTGAAGTCTCAAATGAGTTCTAGCTCTAAGGGCACCTTCTCCCCTTGTAAAGACGTCAAGGATGAGACCATGGGTTCAAGAACCATTACACATCCTAACTTAACACCCCTTCCACAAAAAAAAAAAAAAAAAAAACAACTAACAGCTNCGATCAACCCCCCCCCCCCCCCTTCCCCCCAACCCCAAGACTCCCACTAAATAAGGATTACCAAACAATTAGACAATACTTTATCAAAAGTACAGAAGATCAACTGTATATTTGTCCAATGATCCCTACCTATGCTAAAGGCAGACTCCAAACCCTTCACTTTTGAAGCACAGAATATTTTCTTTCTGATTGGAAAGAAACTCAGAGACTCATGAGCATATGACCTTCTTCCACCACCAGATTCTTAGTAGCTGAAGGATATGGAATTTAACCCAAAGGTATCATTGTATCAAACCAAGATTCTTTTGTCCTTACATATAGCAAGAAATGGCAACAATTATTTACCAGTCTGAGCTTCCAAGGCGGGAATATAAACTAGACAATTCTGGTATCCTTCATGGAGAAAATTCCTGAAAATCCAGGATGACGGCTTTCAAAAGACAAGTAAAGGACGGGGGAGGGGGAGGGGGAGGCTCTCGAAACCAAATGAGAGATGAGCTAAAAGAATTCTCCAACCAGCGCCAAAGCCTCCCAAGACAGACAAGCCATCTATGGAAACAAAATTGACATTCAAGAGGAACCCTAATCTAAATCTCACTGAATTTTGGAAAAATTAAGAGGGATTAACATATGTCATTTGGGAAGGTCTGGACAGCAAAGTAAGGTGAGTCACAGTATGAAGCATAATAGCTAAGGCGTAAAAGCTTTTCTTATAAATTGAGCTTCCACTATAAAAATGTAATGTACAAAGGTGTGACACATCCTATTAAATGAACAAAAACAATAGTCACAACTTCATACCTAATAAAAATTTTACGAGTAATCAGTGTTCATGAAGTAGCAGCAAGACAAATTCATTGTCAACATAGCTGATGTCAGGTTTGATGTGAAAATGGACAGCTTTCTTTGTCAGAATATCTGGATATTCTCTTGATTAACCTCAGAAGAAATGTTTGCCTATTTATTATGGTCTCGTGAGGGTGTCCAAGAGTCGTATACCATTCCCTTAAGCTGCTTGCGAAAGATTAATCTCTGTTTTGCAGCTAGTTTGCACAGAAGCTGCAATATTTGTGTCTATGAGGCGCTGACATAATCCTGAACATGTTGCCTCTTTGTCTGCTTGCATCCTGGGGAAAGCTATAGAGAAACAACTCATTATTTTTTGGGAGGCAAGGAAAAAAAAAAAGAAGAGAAAAATGACACTTATGATCAAAAACACGGGAAAAGAAAAAGTTACCTAGATAAAATGACCTAGAAATGATCATGTATGTTTACACGAATCTATTTATCAAATACTATAAATAAATGTGCCAACTATATCAAGTTCAATCTCATGATTTACCCTATGAAGCACGGGTACGGATACAGTACAATATGGGATATAACTATATGAAAATTCTGGAAAAATTATGATACGATACAGTAGGGTTACATGAATTAATTACTTATTAAATATATTTTTATTTATACTTTTTATATATTGTTAAGCATTCATTTTTCATATATTATTAAGTATATATCAATTTAAAAGTAATAATGAAAAATAAAGTGATTCCAAGGCCATTAAATGATGTCTAGAATACAAACCAAGATCCAAAAGAGTAAATAGATAAGTGTTCCACATTAAAACCAATATATAGAAAATATAAATAAAAATCCTTACAAGTTAGGGCTATCTCAGGGGGTTGGGTTGCCACTGTATCCGAGCAGTATCATGGGCATATCCTAGACGCATCGTCACTTTTTATCAAAAAATAAAAGGCTAGGACATGCATGCAGAGGTATCCTAAAGGAATTTGGTATGATACATATCGAATACGGGTACCTAAGAAAAAATGGAGTATCCATGCTTCCTAGGATTTACCATAGTTTTTGCATGTAATAACTTCCTAGGTTGTATTTCAAAATTGGAAGAAACTACTATCGGGCCCATTTGGTCATATTTTTCAGTTTTTGAAAATGGAGGTTTTTTTTACATGTACTTAGAAAAAAGTGAAGTTTAAAAAAAGTTGTACAGTTTGAAACTGCATCAAACAACAGTATGTGTAATCTCCTGGAAATGGTTAAAAATTTTAAATTGCGAGTCTCTTTCATTTAACAGAAACCAAAACATCTGACTACCATCCTCAACAATTCAAAGCTAGTTTTCTTGCACAAGCCACTTTATATCTTATCGTAATTCATCACATATTACATTAAATTCATTCTCAATATTTTACAAATAATTATTATTTGATTATACTAGGCTAATAAAAAATGTGGAGCTAACAGCCCAATTACAATTAAAGGAAACAGTAGTTAGTAAATTTTAGGTCAGTGGCATAAATTTTCTCCGATTTTTTTGATCAGTCAATTGCATTCAGTAACAACCATAGCACAAAAGGTTTGTAATCAATAACTTATATCAAAGAGATACTGGCATAAGGTAAAATCTCCAACAAAATATGTAAGGAAAGTGAACATACCCTTCAACACCAGGTTGTGCTGGGTAGTACACATTTTGCAGGCCTAATCTTTTCGCAGCCAAAGCAGTTGTCTCACCAATACAGGCAACTGAATTATTCCACCACTTTGCATCTGAAATAAGTTTGATCCAGGCACTGTTGCAATGGAGATTTATGAACTAAGTACATGGACTAAAACTTCCTTATCAAAAACCCCCTGGTCAATCTAGGTAGCCCAAAGAACAAAAAGAAATATAGGTGTTTTATTGACCCTCATCATAAGGGGTGTAACCATAAAGTTGACTTAAACTGCGTATAGGCAGTTTATGAAACGGTCAAGTACATGTCACTCCACTCTGTAACTCTGGGGAAACTAACTAAATGTTGCATAAAAATAAAAAGCACCAATTACACACCGAACTGCAGAAGGCGAAGCAGCTGCAACAACAGGAGTAGAAAGTGCCTGCTGTAAAAGCATTTGGTCAACATCATGGACTGGTACCTAGAAGAAATCATTTCAAATCAGGGGCTTATTTACACAATTAACACAATTGGCTTATTATAAATCACCAGCTTGAATTTTTTTATTTTTTTTGGACAAGTATAAATCACCAACTTGAATTAGTACCCATGTACATAAACAGCAACTTATAATAGATTACGCTTCCACATATCACAAGAAAAGAATAAGGCAGTTATTTTAGAGGCCGGAGAAACACCCACTTCTTTGAAGATTCTAGAATCAAGATTGAACACAGACAACCAATTAATTCATTTTTACCGCAACATTGTCACTCTTGAGTTGGGAGAAATGTTAAATAACTCTTTAAATTATAGGGCACTAAAATCCATTGATTCAAGGGATCTATGACTTCCCAAAAAACCACAAGAAGAGAACCACAGCTGGTAAACATGATGTCATTGTAAATAACGGAATTCACAACAATTGTGTAGTTTCCACAGGGAAAAAGAGCGAAATATTTATAGCCTAATTTTATTTAACCAGCTCAGAACTCATAAATTCAGGCCTGTCAACAGAATTCCCAGAAAGAGGGGAACCTTCCAATTCTTTGTGATGGTGAGGTGTGAACATGAGGCATGTGATCAAATTAAATGTTGAATCTAAGAGAACATCACAATGAATGATTATCCATAAAAAATCCCACTGAGATGGATAAGCAGATATCAGAAGCAAAAATGAATTCCAATCAGCAAAGTTTAATATGACAAGTGCATGTCAGAAAATCAACAAAATATATAGGCCCCACAATGAAAAATCCTTGGAAGCAAATTTGGCAGATTAGAATTTGCAGTGAACATACATTCTAAGAATCACATAAAAATTAAAAATTGATCACGGGACAGTCCTTAATAGGAAATCAACAGCATTAAGCTCATAATAAGACACATGTCAGTAATCTTATGATTCATATTAAATGTCAAGAAAAGTTCTCTTTTTGTTTTTAGTAAGCAATATGTCAATAAAAGTTTCAATGTATGCATAGAGCAAATCAAATGTGGCATTATGTTCGTTATACAAGAAACCCACAACCATACCAGCAATACTAAATACTTTACCGTCGTATATGTATTTAGCCTTGTGACCTCGAATCCACGATTAGACAATCCTTCCTCTGTAACACATACACCATAATTGTTGTTTAAGATTTTGCACAACCTTTTTTAAATATAAAAACAAAGAAAATCAACTATAAGTATGATACTAACTGCTAAATTATAAAACATTGAGACTATAAACTATTAAGCTTGGGCTACCCCTCACCACACAAAAGTAATTTGTAACTAACCCGTACCATAGGAAGGTAATTTGTAATTTACCCACAAAGAAATACATCGTTATCATAGCAGTATTGTTAAATGCGGATTAAAACTCAAAGCACAAAGCCTCAAGATCTAAGCACTTTGCTTGGTCAAAGTGAAGCTCATTTAATGAAGTGTCCCCAAAATCCCTCTTATCAAATTCCTTAACATTTTTTATGTCTTGATAGGAGTATTCTGCAGGTTTTGAAACTGCTAGTTAATTTTGGTTTCCTATTTCTGTGTATTGTTAATTAAAAAAATCCACAGCTGGCCACTTTTTAAAGTGGTTATTATAAGCCAACTCTAGCTACTAGTTTGAGTCAACAACTGCATGATCACATACTACTTCTCATCTACCCTAAAACTTTACTTGTATTAGTGCACCAAGCCAATCAGACTGATTTTGCAATGCACAACACCATTCTCATTCTCATAAAATATCAAAAAAATAACATTCTCAGTAATGAAAAGGCCAAAAGAAACATATAACAAGAAGCATATCACATACCAATCTCACTGCTAGCTTTTGCAGAAGCAGGATATAGGACTCTGCATTTTTGCCCATTCTTTGGAAGCTCAGAAGCTAGAACCTTACCTGTCGCTGGAGTGAGACAATTCACAAAAATTTCACATTATGGTGCTTAACCGAATCAAATAATAGTAATTTTTCAGAAGAATGGATTATCCATTGAACAAAATACTATAAACAATAAACCATGGTAGCAATGAATGATACATACTCAAAAGAAACGCACCAAATTGCTCCAAAACAAACAATACACACACACACACACACACACGTATGCATATAAGTATCTGTGCATGTATGCATGTCTGTGTTCGCATGTATAAATGGAGTCAATAATCAACCCTAAATGCAGGAAAGCAAACCCAACTAAATGTCTCCTCAATATAATAAACTAAATTTCTGCAATCCAGAAATCTAACATTCTCATCAACACAAGACTGTTCTAACATATTCACTCAATTTTTTAGCTTTTAGCAAAGCAACTAAAAAAATGTTGGATTGTCAAGAGTCTAATTCATGCTGATTATCAAGATTCATGTATGATAATACCCCCAGTCTCATCATATAGATTATCATGTGTCCCAATAACAGGTAGCAAAATGCAAGTTTAAATCTAAGTGCAAGCCTGCACATAAATACATTAATGAGTACCTTTAGAGGGAGCAAAGGCAACGCTGAGTGATTGCTTTGAGGACTGCATTACTTCCTCAAAAACGCTCGCCGTACCAGCTCCCACAACACCTACCTTAACATTTGGGGTCCCAGCAGCCCTAAGGTTTTAAATAGAGGTCAAGTTTACCATTTTCGTCAAGTATGAAAAGAAGAAAAGAAAAGGAAACCAGTATTTAATTTAAGATCTCTTTAAGGCACCATATCTTATGATATGCTGAATTGCATCCAGCATCCTAGGGAATAAACAATTTTCCACACAGCCTAAGCATTATGTCAAAAAGCCAATCAATTCATAACAAGGTATAGAACATTTCAATTGAAAAATATAATATACATATCCTAAAATGAAGGTTGAGATGCAGCTCAAGAAGACAGGACACACCATTGAAGCACAAACAAAAATTCAGGTCACATCTTCGAGAAAATTTGCAGGAAAAAAAAATAATTTTACTAAGTGGGCCAGAGTATAGTTAACAAGTTCTAAACCTTACTTCCATGCCTCCAAAAAGACTGAACCCGCCTCAGGGGAAGTTATGACTATCCAGTCAAATGTAGTGCCTGCTGCCATAAACAGAAAAGAAGAAATAATGTGAAAAATAAATCTCATTTGTAACATGTCAGGCAAGCACCACTAACCAATCATTCTTGAATGACATAAAATATATGCAATTAGGCGTCATACTGGGTAGGGGCAAGAATTTTAAGAGGCATGAGAATAACCAGTTGTAAAAAGCCACACAACTGTCCAAAATCATAATAAAAGAAAACTAGAAAACAAAAATAAAAAGCAAGTTCAATTTCAGGCAAAGAATAAATAAGTCATAACTAAGGTAATCGGGACCCTGGACATACACCAGATCCAAGACCTATCCTAACTATATCTCTTTAAAGATTCATCTCATATTTATCAGTCCAAATTAATCCAGGCTTGCCAACCCATAGCTTGGCATATAATCCGCACAAACACAGCATTCCAACTGACAAGGAATATGTCATGTGGTTTGATTCTAGCTACTCATACATGCTGCCACATTAGAGATAACCTAACCGTGATCAGTGGTAGAATGACATCATTGGCACTTGCATTAAAGAAAGTGGGTCCATACCACCAACAAGCTAAAACACAGAGCTTGTGATCTTACCATTTAATACAGAAGAAAGCCTATCTAGATCAGGTCCCTGTGTATGCTGAATGAGGGGAAGCTCCAGACAGTTGATCCCATGTTTGGCCTGTACTCAACATTAGAAATTTCATCTTAATTCCAAACTGTATTTGACCACCCATTCAAAAAGAATCCCACTGTAATATATTTTTTTGGTGGTGGACAGACAGCTTTGTGTCCACTGGACACAGCTGAGTAAGCACGATGCACAAAAAAATAATAATAATAAATGGATGTAATATTTTGCAAAGAACACAGCAAACACAATATGCGAGTAAAACTAGCAACGGTGCAGCACCATACTGGTTTTAATAAAATTAACAGTAGTGCAAAATATTTATTACCATATAGCTGAAACTATGTTATGTATAAAAAATGGAATAGCTTTTAGTAATTGAAAGAAAAGATTTGCATGCTGTGACGGTGGATATAGTGAACATTGTAGAGAAATGGCATTGAAAGAAGTGGCAAGGGAGATAAATCTAAACAGGTTGTAAATTGCAATGGTTGTGAATAGGTGGCAGCGATGGATGCACAAAATCAGTGGTTGCAAATGTGTGGCAGCAACAGATAAAAAAATTAGCTGCAGAAGCAATAGTTGTGGTCTCAATGAAACCATATATAGGTGATAAACTGCAGCATGTGCCATTCTTTTGTGCTAAAGCAAGAGAAGTATAGATGCAAGATCAAGAAAATCGGGTTTTTCCTTTTTTTTGCTTGTTTTTGAGGCAGAAAAATGGGGGGTGTTGTTGCATTGATAATAGAGTGAATGAATTTTTCCTTTTTTGGGGCTTGGGATCGGTTGTGAACAAAAACAAAATATATGACACTACGCACAAACACAAGGAATTCCCACTTACTTCATTGTTGACAAATTGTGAAATTATCATACATTTGAATAGACGCATCATCAAACTATTGATAATAATAATCCTTTTTTTTTTTAAATGCTTCATGATAGTCTAGTTTTATGCAAATCATATCCAATCTACTTACCAGCCACTTCATTTTACAAAACCAATGGCAAAAACACAAATAATTTAATATGTTTATTTTTGTATAATTGGAACTATGACAAAAACAACTAGCATCACCATGTGTTAACACTTAACACCATTTTTTTTCTTCATCCTACACCAAAGAGAAAATAAAAGAACATATTTTCTCTTCAAACTATTTATTCATATAAAAAAAAATTTCAGCCTACACACAATTTTTTTTTTTCCTTGTAGAAAGTGAACCAAATGTAGCTTTTTAATACTGTTCAAAATGATTAGATTTTGGCTTTTTTGGAATGTAACATCAGTCTACTCTCAATGGTACATGCAGATAATGCACAAGCCGTAGAAATATTTACTATTAGATCAAACACCAAATCCTCATGCCAAACTCAACTACAACAAAGAAATTCAAATAAATTGAAGATACAACAAAGTGAATGAAACTAAAACTAGCAGATTAAAGAAAAAGCTACAGAAGCACCAAAATCATGCGTTCTGAAACCCTAGAAATCCAACCGGAATGCAACAAAAAAAAAATCTCAAGAAGATAACAGTGGCGGAGAGAGAGAGAGAGTGAGGAATGACATACCAGAGCTTTGATGAGCTTGCCATTCTTTCCACGCTCTCTGGTCACGACGACCTTCGCCTTCGAATTCGGAGTAGAAGCTGACAAAGACGATGCAGCTTCGAATCTGAGCGTAGAGAGAAAGATTCTTCGACGTTGTGAACAATGCGAAGAAGAAGAAGAAGAAGCAGCAGCAGAAGTTGAAGGAGGAGGAGAGAGAGAGAGCGAGGAAAGAGAAACTTGATGAGCCATTTGGAAACGTGTTGCGCACAGAAGATCCGTTCTGAGACACCTGTTGCCAAATTAAATACAACCGACCTCTATTGATTTAAATTAAATTAATTATTCCTCTCGTCCCCAAATATCTCCCAAAAGACACTGATTAAAATTAGGAGTATTAAACAAAGACGACTTAAGCTTAACCAACTTTAATTAGTCAAGTCTTTTCCTTTCTTTTTTGAGAATCAACTTTAATTAATCAAGTAGGTACTCCGGTGGAAGCCGCTCGAAGCCACGTGGCTATTAACTATTGGTTGGTTGGTGACGCCCCCATTAGTAGTAATAATGAGTGCGTTAATTTCACTGTAAAGTAGCTCTGTGCCTTTTCTACCAACACTGGCCACGTAGATTTGTGGGTTTGTTTGTGAGGGTGTGGGATCTATGGTGATTAAACGGACTATTTTATGATGACCGTCCGATTGAGAATGGGGACGAGAAAAGAGCGATACTGTAGTAATAGGTTTTTCTGCGCCACATGCACCGACAAGGAGATAAGTTAGATTTGCTCTTAAAAAATAACAAGTTGGATTCTTGGCGGACCATGTCCCTGGATTACATCATGGATGACATAGTTAGTCCCTAAATTATAATAGAGAAAAATGAGCAACATTATTAGTGTCACAATTTGTGTCACAACTCGTTCATGTGTCGAGTTGTGGTTGGTAGGAACACTCCTCTATTAACCATAACTTGCTCACACCCCTTTCACCAACCACAACTCGCCAGATGAACGAGTTGTGGTACAAATTGTGGCACCAGCTTAATTCGAGAAAAATTAAAGATGCTCTAATGGATTGGTTTAAGATATGTTTTTAATCATCGCGCACTTTTGGCATGATAATCACTCTAGAGACGAAACCAAAAATTCTATTGAGGGGATGTATGTATAAACCAAATTTTTTTTTAAAATGAAAATCTAAACTACCATTTATTTGGTATTAACAAAATATCAACAAATGAAAATACATAAAAGAGTTGTTTCTTAATATATTGTAATACAAAGTAAACAGTATTGGTGTAAATTTACATAATTGTTATAGTAATTTTGCAAATTTACACATTTTTAGCTTGTCTCTTCCTTCATCATTGGAATACGTAAAGAAATAATAAATAAAAAACTTTATGCAAAATGAATAGTATTAGCGTAAATTTACATAGTTATTATAGTAACTTTGTAAATTTACTTTTAACTTGACTAATGTGAGAGATTTTGGTGATTTTGAGACTTGACATTGCTAACCATGACCCATTACCAATTCAGCTTGTACGGTTGTTGGCCCATCATTGGAGTGCCCATGGGCCGTATGTCGAATAATAGTTCCCTAGTGGGTCCAACCCATAATGATCGGTGGATTGGGTTGTGGACTATTTAGTCCTTGGGGTCTGACGTTGCTCGGGGCCCAGTCTAGGGCATCTCGGTAATGCCTTGGGGAATATCACCGTCGAGCAACATCCGACGTCTGTTGCAAGTCCCAAAAACTGACACACCTGTTTCTAAAGTGGGGCCCTTTTTGTTAGGGAATAATCCTAAAGGGCTTCACCTGCTCAAAAAATCCTCAAAAGTAATCATTACTAGCCCACTAAGGAAGGCTATAAATAAGAAGAGAATAGGAGAGGAAGGGGTTAGACAATGGAAGGTAAAGAACCAGAGAGTTAGAGAGGAAGAGAGAGAAACCGAGAGCAAACCACCTCAGGAAAAAGGTAGGCAATTGTATGCTAGGTATAGACTTTTGTCTTAGGAGCTTCCCATTGTAGGATATCTATACACCCACTACAACAAGTAAATTGTGAGCCCAACAAAAGAGTTAGCCCATTAACCAAAGTACAGGCACGCACAATTGGCACCGTTTATGGTGATCTCCTACTTTGCTGTAGTTCCAGGCAAAATTAGCTACCTTTGAGCATGGTCAACTAGTGTTCGACAAGTTTTACAAATAGCTGGTCAGGGGGTTCATCTCGGGGCTTGAGTTGGCAAAAGAAGAGCTAAAAAAAGGATCAGGACTACAAGTACAAAGAGCACGAGGAGCGGCCGGACTCGAGAGAAGGATCTCACAGTTGTATCGATCAGTGTCCTACATTCCTGAGCATGAGCAATATGATAGAAGGGATCAGGAATTAGAGCGCTTGTGTAAACAAGTCAAAGATTTGAAACTGGAAGTGCAGGGTAGGTGTCAAAGAAGGAATCGTGGTGAATCCCTCGAAGATTCCAGCAACACCGAGAAGAGTCAGGGGGAGTTTTACCACCAGAGTGATTCCCACCGATCAAGGGTGAGATCTTATGAGTTTGCTGATTAATTGTCAAATTCCCCTAACTGACATGGGCATTACAGTGCGGCGATGGATGCAATGAGTTGGGCTTTATAAAGAGCGGCTCGGTCACCATTTTCTGACGAGATTGAGCATGCTTAAATGCCAAGGTGTTTTAATTGACCACCATTCATTTCATATGATGGTAAGGTTGACCCCGTTGAACACGTCAGCCATTACATCCAAATGATGTCATTGTATAGTCAGAATGACACACTTATATCCAAGGTATTTCCTTCCAGTCTCGAACCTACGGCTTTGAGATGGTTTAATGGGTTAAGGAAGGGGTCAATTCACAATTTTGGCGAGTTAATTTAGGAGTTCAGGGATCGATTTATGACTTGTAGTCGAGTGCCCCAACCTGTTGACGCACTACTATCCATGAAAATGGAGGTTAGAGAAACTCTTCTGAGTTATGCCAACAAATATTAGGAATTGTATAATGAAATTAGGAGAGGCAATGAGAAGGTGGCTGCCAGCACCTTTAAATTAGGACTTCGACAAGATTCAGAGCTAAGAGATTTGCTAACCATGAGGCCCCCCAAGATTATGCATCAACTAATGAGGCGAATTGAAGAATATAAAAGGCTGGAGGATGATTGGTAGCATGTAAAGGATCCACGACCTAGGGGCTTTCAATCGAGGCCAAGGAGGGAAGTGAGAATTCAAGAGCCTAACATTCGAACCGGGGAGATCAACATCGCATTTAAAAAGCCCTTTCATAAGATTCTGGAAGAGCCCTTTCATAAGGGACACCTCTTATCTTATTTGTACCAATTGAAGCCACATGTATAACTTCGATAACCCCCAGTGGTGGGAGCGTGTTCCCTTATTTTCTCAATGGAGAATCCTGAGGGTGACACTCAGCCCAGGAAGAAACCAAGGTTGAATTAGGGGCTAATTGGGTTCAGAGATGAGGATTTGGAAGGGACAACCCAGCTGCACAACGACGCTCTCATAGTCACTACATGAATTGGTGGCTTTGTAGTGAAGAGAGTGTCAGTAGATCAAGGAAGTAGGGTCGAAGTGATGTACCCCAACCTATACAAGGGGTTAGGGTTAAAAACGGAGAACTTATCTAAATATGACACCCCCTTAATAGGATTTGATGGTAGGATGGTGATCCCTAACAGATAAATCTCCTTGCTCGTTAATACTGAAGGAAGAGAGGTAATGGTAAACTTTATTATGGTGAATTCCTTCTCCCAGTACACTGCGATTCTCGGTTGACCCTGGATCCACGCTATGGGAGCTATACCATCTACCTTGCATGTGAAGGCGAAGTTCTATATCGAACAGGGGATTGCTGTGGTAAGAGGAGATCAACAGATGGCAAGGCAATGTTTGGTAGCGGCTGTCGATCGGGAGATTAAGCAGAAAGAGTCGGCCAAACAGGACCTATCATAGCAATTACAGTAGCCCGCAGAGGATAGAAGGGCTGACAATGCCGAGGATATGGTTAAGGTAAGTATACTTCCATATGAGAATAGAAATTTCCAAATAGGTGCAAGCATGAGGCAGGAAGATTGGATAACTCTATTGTTAACCTTGGTTCAGAATTTGGATATTTTTGCCTAGAACCCATAAGATGTCCCCGAGGTCGACCCAAAATTCATTACTCATAAGTTAAATGTGGACCCATCATTTCCACCCAAGAAACAGAAGTCGAGAAGGTCGGCTAAGCAACATGTTGAAGTCGTGAAAGAAGAGGTAGAAAAACTAAAGCAAGCTGGGGCAATTCGGGAGGTCTTTTTCCCGAAATGGTTGTCGAACACTGTGGTGATCAAGAAGAAGAACGGCAAGTGGCAGGTTTGTGTAGACTTTACCGATCTCAATTGAGCATGCCCTAAGGATCCCTTTCCTGTCCCTAAAATTGATCAGTTAGTAGATGCAACGTGTGGACACTCAAGGATGAGCTTGTTGGATGCTTTTTAAGACTATCATTAGATTGCGCTAACAGCCGAGGATTAGAAGAAGACGTCCTTCATAACTCCTGAGGGCAATTACCACTACACAGTGATGCCCTTTGGCCTTAAGAATGTTGGGGCTACTTATCAAAGGATGATAATAAGGATGTTCAGAGATAAGATTGGGAGTGCAGTGGAAGTGTATATAGACGACATGGTTATAAAGAGTCGGGAAAACCGAAGACACATAGAAGACTTGATGAAGGTATTTGAAATACTCAAACAGCACAGGCTACATCTTAACACTAACAAATGTGCCTTCGGTTTGAGGGCCAGAAAGTTTCTAAGGTATATGATTACGCACCAAGGAATAGAAGTGAATCCCGACCAGATAAGCGCTATTAAGCGACTCAAGCCACCGAGCAACCCAAAAGACGTACAAAAGTTGACAGGGATGATAGCTTCATTAAACCGTTTCATGTCAAAATTGGCAGACAAATGCCTACCCTTTTATCAGTTGCTGAAGAAATGGAAAGGGTTCCAATGGACGGAGGAATGTAAGGAGGCCTTCCCAGAACCTAAAAAAGTATTTGGTCAACCCACTGATATTGTCTTGCCCACATCCAGGGGAGGATTTATATATGTATCTTGCAATGTCCAAGCATGTTGTAAGTGCCGTATTGCTGAAGAATCAAGAGGGAGCACAGAGGTTGATCTATTATATCAATAAAACACTGGTCGATATAGAAACCAGGTATTTGCCTTTGGAGAAACTCACATTGGGGTTGGGCAATGCCACCAGGAAGTTGCCTCACTATTTCCAAGCACGTACTATGTATGTATTAACCGAATATCCCCTACATTCTCTACTTAAAAGATCTGACTTTATAGGAAGGATAGCGAAATAGGGTACTAGACTCGGGTCATTCGATATCCGGTACAAGCCCAGAAGCTTGGTCAAGGGACAGGTGCTCTCCGATTTCATCACAGAATTCACTCCCATAGAAGGGGGCCTTGGTGGGATCTATAATGTTGTTACCCAACCGAGGAAGGTGTTCTTTAACGGCACATCCAATGCTCGAGGGGTGGGAATTGGCATCGTAATCATGTCACCAGAGGGAGTAAAGCTAGAACAGTCTTTAAGGTAAGGTTTCTGAACATTGAATAATGAAGCCGAGTATAAGGCACTTCTCGCAAGACTTAGAGCCGCACAGAAGCTAAAGGTGGCTGATTTAGAGATCTATTCGGATTCTCAGCTAGTGGTGAGTCAAGTTAATGGAAGTTTTGAAGCCAAGGATTCTCGAATGGTCGAATATTTGAGGTTGTAGGTTAGACGATGAGTAAGTTTCAAAAGACAAAGGTAATCCAAATCACCCAAGGACAAAATAGGCATGCCGACTTATTAGCAACATTGGCCTCATCCTTAGATAGTGAAATTCCTCGGTCGGTTATGATAGTGGTAGTATGCAAGCCTAGCATTGACCCTCAAGTGGGGGTATCGGTAGTTACGGTATTCAGATCAAGTTGGATGGACCTGGTCATAGAATTTCTAGCTGAAGATCGGCTACTGAGTGAAAGTAAAGAAGCTAAAAGGGTACGTAGAGTTGCTGCATGATTCTGGTTGTCTCAAGACCAAAGGTTGTATAGAAGATCATTCAGGGGTCCCTATCTGTTGCGCCTCCACCCCTCCAAAGTTAATGACCTTTTGACTGAATTACACGAGGGAGTATGCGGCAGCCATGTTGGGGGCCATTCGCTGGCTTACCAAGCGATGACCTAGGGATTCTGGTGGCCGAAGATACAAAGGGACGCTGCTGAATATGTGAGAAGATGTGAGCAATGCCAAAAGCATACCCCAGTCATACATCAACCAGGAGGGAATTTAAATCCAATTAGTAGTCCATGGCCCTTTGCGCAATGGGGACTAGACATCATTGGGCCATTTCCCCGAGCAACCGGAAACAGAAGGTTTGTTCAGGTGGTTGTTAAATACTTTATCAAGTGGGTTGAGGCTGAAGCATTGGCAAGTATTCAAGATATAGATGTCAAGAAGTTTGTATAGAAGAACATAGTGACGAGGTTTGGAGTACCAAAATCTCTAGTATTGGATAACGAGTTGCAGTTTGATAGTAAGGCTTTCCGTAAGTATTGCAGTGATCTTGGGATTAAGAACAGGTATTTGACCCTAGCATATCCGCAAAGTAATAGCCAGGCCAAGGCGACAAACAGGGCAATCGTGAGCGAGTTAAAGAAGAGGTTGGAGGGAGCAAAGGGCAGGTGGACCGAGGAATTGCCAAATGTGCTATGGGCTTACTGAATGACGCCGCGAAGATCAACTGGTGAAACCCTTTATTCCCTGACCTATGGAGTCGATGTAGTCATACCAATGGAGATAAGCTTGTCCATTATAAGAGTCTCAGACTTTTTTCCAGTCGCCAATGATGAGTTAATGACAAAATAGTTGGATCTACTGGAAGAACACCAAGAGATGGCAACTATTCGGTTAGTGAACTATCAACAAAAGATGGCTCAAAGGTATTATAAAGGGGTAAAATTGAGGGAATTTAGTGTTGGGGACTTAGTGTTGTATAGGGCATTGGGAAGTGCTAGGGAACTAAACGCTGGGAAGCTGGCTTCGAACTGGGAGGAGTCGTACAGAGTTACTGCAATTGCTAGAGTAAGGACATACTACTTGGAAGATTTGGAAGAGAGACCACTTCCCCAACCATGGAATGTGCAGAACTTAAAAAGATATTACCATTGAATATGTTAAACTTTGAAGAGTGATGTACTTAACTATCTTTATATTAATGGTAATGTATATTTGCAAAGTATGGTAAGCGCTTTTTATTTAAAAAATTATATCAAAAGTTTATAAGGACAGAAACCTAGCCCCAGCCTGACCCCAGTCACCGACTAGAAAGAAACCTTATTAACAATTTTCTAAAGACAGAAACATAATCTTGGTCTGACCCCGATCACTGACTAGGTGGAAATCTTATTAAAAAATTTCTAATGAGAGAAACCTAGCCTCGGTTTGGCCCTGATCACTGAAGAAATGGAAACCTTATTAAAAGAATTTCTAAGGACAAAATTCCAAGCTCAGCTCTCCCTGAAAAGCAAGAGTCGATGAATGGATTAAAAACTGAAGCCTCATTCTCGATCTACCCTATTTCAAATCCAAATGGATCTCGAGGGAAGACATACACAGTAAATACATAAGATTAGAATTGCTTTAAAGTATGAGAAGGTTCATCCGATGAGAGTTAGGATTGACAAAGGAATAATTATACAAAAAAAGAAACGAAAGGTAAAGCAATTTGGATTAATTAAAAATAAATATATCCATTCCCATTGTATCTATCAAAACCTTAAAAGAGTCAAGCTTAATTTAAACATTTAAGCACCAAACCTTGATGATGAAAGGAAAAAATAAAAAATAAAAAATATACATAATAATAAGTCTTAGGCTTCGGGGTTCAGAGCATGCTCAGAAGGATTGGGAGGTACGCACGTGACCATCTGAGGATTGGGATTCGACAGGGTGGATTGTGGCATTTGACCTTCCGCGATAGTAGGATTGCTCAGAATGTCAAGTTCGATCACCTCGGTATAGGAATCAATTTCTCCGACTAACTGCCTCATACTAAGGCTATCTTCCTCTTTATTCTGAGTGGGATCTTAGACAGAAGAAAGTTGCAGGGGCTTAGGGTAAGGTATCTGATCAGGGTCTCTAAAAGGAGAGTCTTCGAGGAGACCTAGAGCATTTACAGCAGCCATCCACCCCTCTCTAAACCCATAGTGCTGAGATTCAAGCATGATGGGCTCACTGGAGTTCTTGGCATCAGCAAATCCCATATTGTAGAATTTGTCTTCACTTTGCACCATGGCAACCTTCAGATCAGCCACCTCCATATCCCTAGCTGAGATGACACTTTCAACCTGAGCAAGCCTCACCTCAGCATCACAAGACCTCTTGGCTTCCGTAGCTCTCCCTTTGGTAGCAGCTAATGCTGTGATTTGGTCCCGCAGAGCGGCCTCGATACCTCCTTGAGAGCCCTCTCCTTCTTAGCCTCTTCCACGGCGCCTTTGAGCTGTCCTTCCAACATGTGGGTCATTTGAGCAGCCTGACAAAACAATTGAAACAAAGGGAGAGAAAAGCCAAGTTAAAAGTAGATATGGATATAAGATGTAAGTAAAGAAAATGGCAGAAATTGAAGTTTACTGCAATAGTATGCCATTTTAGCTTAACGGAGATAGCTTCAGCACTGCCCTCGACGAAGTATTGCATGTCGTCGGGCAACAAAAGTGCCTGCTTGAGGTTGTCAATAATTCGACCACCCTGCCTACTAGCCCAGTTTTGGATGTAGGAGTTCGTGGGAAAAAGGCAGTCACCCAACATGAAAACACTCTGCTAGCCAGGAGAAAGGGGTGCAGAGAAGGAAGCTATATTAGAGCCTACTAGCTCAGTGGGCCTTGGGTCAGAGGGTGTCTCCCGGATAACCAATGGTACGACAGTCGGGATTGGAGAGGGGCTTGATTCCGCATCAGTGGGGTGCTCGGTAGATTCAGAAGTATCCTGTGGCCTTTTGCTTCCACGGGGAGCAAGAGGAGGAGGTTATTGTTGGGAGACCGACCGTCCCCCAGGCAAAAAGTGGTCGGCAATCATTTTCTTCTGAACCACCATCTCAGTATCAGACTTATTGGACTCTGTCTCTTCAACAAGAATGGGATTAGCAACAGGAATGGGAACAGCTGCAGCCGGCTCCTCAACAAGGATGTGTTCAGCTCGACCGTGAAATACTTGGTCCGCTAAGCTATCCTTAACAAGAAGTAAAGACCCCTTTCTTATTTGTTAAGGACCGAGCCTTCAAGCCTCGCCGAGTGTCAATCCTCTCAGGAGAAAACAACGAAGACAAACGTCGAGGTAGGAAAGTAGCGGGCTATCAACAATGAGTGCTTGCCCGAGATCTTGGTAACTTGTGTATGAGGGGGTACACTCAAGAATGAGGTGGGACGCCCTTAGCTAACCATTGTAGTGCACGAAGATCTCGGAGCACAGCACAAAATTTAGTTCCCAAGAATGTACAACGTTGATATCTAGCTTGAACACTTTGTTACTGCATGGACAAAAGGGAACATAACTATTTAAAAAAGGGGGGGAGGGGAGAAGAAAGAAGCAATGCCGAGCAATAACATCTCCCGCGCCAAAAAAAAAAAAAAAAAAAGTGTATCAACCAATCTCCCGAGGTGAGTTAGTTTGCGGCAAGCCAATTAGTGCTGACCTTCACGTACTCTCCAGTCAAATTCCTGTTGGAGTCGGGAGACAGATATTAGTCAACCATGTTGTCTCGAACTTTAAGGTAATAGCCCGACCTCTTATTACCACACATATTGTACAAAAATTGATGTTATAGTGGTCGAGGCGTAGACCGTACAAATTGTTGAGCCGACTCACACAACTCACCACTCTATAGAAATTAAGTGGAAGTTGGTTGGGGCAAAGGCCATAGAACCTAAGTGTCCTAAGTAATAAGGGACCCACTAGAAATCTAACCCCCCCCCCCCGCCCCCCTCTCCCCTTCATTAAAGGAAAAAATACTACATGAGGACGCCCATCATTTTCTATACTACCCTCGTGGCAATATTCTATATCTACGTCTAGAGGGACATTAAATCTAGGTCTAAAGGTGGCTAAAGCAACCTCAATCTTAAGAAGGTGTGCAAAACCCATCTTCTATATCAGGAAATATGGGGAGAACTTAAAAGACAAGATAGAAAGTAAGGAACTTACAGTAGGTACGCTAAGAAAGATGATCTCCGGGAGGAGGATGGTGCTCGAAAACTATGAATGCTGAGAGAGAGGAGAAAAATAAGAAATGATCAGTGAAGGAGAAGGCTTCAATTTGTAGGGTGGTGAATCAGGGAGGCATTAAATGAGCTTTAGGCGGGGGCATTAATCCCTCTTTTTGCAACTGTTACACGCATGGCCTCGATACGCAAACTGTTAGGTAATGATGACCATCTGATTTGACAGCCTGTTGCCTTGCATGTCAAAAACACAGGTTGTCTTGTCTGTAATTAATGAGTGACAATTAATATACCCAATAAGTGACTGGTGATTTAATAAGGATCCTTGATTCCATCCCCAAGAAGTGGGAAGGAATCAAGAGGGGGCTATGGTATTGTTATCGGCCCATCATTGGAGGGCCCATAGGCCATAGGTCAGATAATAGTTCCCCAGCAGGCCCTACCTATGATGCTTGGCAGATTGGGCCATGGACTATTTAGTCCTCAGGGTCTGACATTGCTCGAGGCCTACTATGGGGTATCTCAATAATGCCTTGGGGGATATCACCACCAAGCAACATCCAGCGTCTGTTGCAAGTCCCAAAAACTGACACACCTGTTTCCAAAGTGGGGACCATTTTTGTCAAAAATAATCCTAAAGGGCTCCACCTGCATGAAAAATCCTTAAAAGAAATCATTACTAGCCCACTAAGGAAGGCTATAAATAGAAAGAGAATAGGAGAGGAAGGGGTTAAACAATGGAAGATAAAGAACCAGAGAGTGAGAGAGGGAGAGAGAGAGAAACCGAGAGAAAACCACCTCGAGAAGAAGGTAGGCAACTATATACTAGGTATAGACTTTCGTCGTAGAAGCTTCCCATTGTAGGATATTAATACACCCACTACAAGAAGTAAATTATGAGCCCAACAAAACAGTTAGCCCATTAACCGAAGTACGGGTGCACACAAAACTATTTAATTTTACTTCTTATAAAGAAAAGTGTACTGAAACTTAACTACTACCAAAACACTCACCTTTAGTTTTTGCTCGTTAGAAAAGTTGGATAAAGTAAAATAGACTTTACAGAGACAAAAAAGAGTTCATAGAGAGTGAGAGAAGAAACATTGAAACAAATACTAGGCGGCCAATGGTAGATCAATCTAACAAGAGTTAACAAGAGTGATGAGGAGTAGCAAGTCTTCTATGGGCCTCTCTGGAGTGAAGTGGAGGTGTGGATGCAATGATTCAATATCAATGATAACTATTAATTTAGAGGTTTAGTTTTAGAAATTAGAAATATTTCATAAAATAGTTTTTTTTTTTTTCAAGATTTTAATAGGACAGAAATTGTACCAGTGGTTAATTTCTTTTTTGTTGATATTTGGACAAAAAAAATTTGTTGCTGTTGTCGTTGTTTGGACTATGTTAAGGGCCACTAATTATGTTTTTCTTGGGGTGGGGGGAGAATAATTTCTTAGGCCCAAACTTTGAAATCTTATGAAGATACAAATAACTTTGACATTTTTCAAAAATCTAGGGGGGCTACTGCCCCTCTAGTCCAAGAATAACCCCATCCCTGAATATAAGTGCTTGTGGAGTGTAGGAGATAAGAGTTGGAGTTCACATCCCCATAAATGAGCTTCACACACATATATACTTAGATTATGATAAAATATAATTTCTATGTTATATATATATATATATACACTTTTTATGGAAAATGAAAAAAGTAATTAATTTTTTTTAACCATTTTTTATATTTTTCATAAAAGTAGTGTCAAAATTTTCATAATATAGTTTATTAACAATTGACCTAAAGCATTCGTTTTAAGGATCCATTATAGTAATATAAATATATAATACCCATTCCAATATGAGGAAAGTTAATAACGAGTGCTCTAAGAGTATTGATTTATAAACTATTTTTAAAAAAAAAATTTAAAGAAAAAATAATAATAATAATTAAAATTTTGACAAATTTTGATAGTTATCATAAAAATAACATTAAAACTTTTCTAAAATAATCTATTAACAAATTAATGTCCTAAAAGCATCTATTAACTAGACCTTCCCAATAATGCTAAAACCACAATTAAATTCACAACTTATCTATTGATGAATTTGTAAACTCACCGCTTTAACTAGACCCTCACAATTCATCACTCAATCAAGTTGTGGTACCTAATATATATTTTTGGTGGTGAACAGACAGCTATGTGTCCCCTGGACACAGCTGAGTAAGCACGATACACAAAAAAAATATTAATAATAATAATAAATGGATGTACTATTTTGCAAAGAACACAGGAAACACAATATGCGAGTAAAACTAACAACGGTGCAGGCGTGCAGCACCATATTGGTTTTAATAAAATTAACAGTAGTGCAAAATATTTATTACCATATAGCTGAAACTATTTTATGGATAAAAAAAAGGAATAGCTTTTAGTAATTGAAAGAAAAGATTTGCACGCAGTGACGGTGGATATAGTGAACATTGTAGAGCAATGGCATTGAAAGAAGTGGCAAGTGAGATAAAATCATAAAACTAAACAGGTTGTAAATTGTATTGTAGAGCAATGGCATTGAAAGAAGTGGCAAGTGAGATAAAATCATAAAACTAAACAGGTTGTAAATTGCAATGGGTGGCAGCAATGAATGCACAAGATCAGTGGTTGCGAATGTGTAGCAGCAACAGATAAAAAGATTAGCTGCAGAAGCAATAGTTGTGGTCTCAATGAAACTATATATAGGTGATAAACTGCAGTATCCGCCATTCTTTTGTGCTAAAGCAAGAGAAGATTAGATGCAAGATCAAGAAAATCAGGTATTTCCTTCTTTTTGCTTGTTTTTGGGACAGAAAATTTTGGAGGGGGGGCCTTTTTTCAGGCTTGGGACCAGTTGTGAACAAAAACAAACTATATGACACTAAGCACAAACACAAGGAATTCCCACTTACTTCATTATTTACAAATTGTGAAATTATCACACATTTGATCAAAATATTGATAATAATAACTTAAAAAAACAAAACAAAACAAAAATGCTTCAAGATAGTCTAGTTTTATGCAAATCGTATCCAATCTACTTACCAGCCACTTCATTTTACAAAACCAAAGGCAAAAACATAAATAATATAATATGTTCATTTTTGTCTAATTGGAACGGTGTCAAAAACAACTAGTATCACTATGTGTTAGCAACACTTTTTCTTTTTCATCCTACACCAATAGAAAATATAAGAAAATATTTTCTCTTCAAACCATTGATTCATATAAAAAAAATTCAGCCTACACAAAAATATTTTTTTCTTGTAGAAATTAAGTGAACCAAATGGAGGTTTCTAAAACTGTTCAAACTTCAAAATGATTAGATTTTGGCTTTTTTGGAATGTAACATCAGTCTACTCTCAATGGTACATGCAGATAATGCACAAGCCGTAGAAATATTTACTATTAAATCAAACACCAAATCCTCATGCCAAACTCAACTACAACAAAGAAATTCAAATAAATTGAAGATACAACAAAGTGAATGAAACTAAAACTAGCAAATTAAAGAAAAAGCTACAGAAGCACCAAAATCATGCGTTCTGAAACCCTAGAAATCCAACCGGAATGCAACAAAAAAAAAATCTCAAGAAGATAACAGTGGCGGAGAGAGAGAGAGAGTGAGGAATGACATACCAGAGCTTTGATGAGCTTGCCATTCTTTCCACGCTCTCTGGTCACCACGACCTTCGCCTTCGAATTCGGAGTAGAAGCTGACAAAGACGATGCAGCTTCGAATCTGAGCGTAGAGAGAAAGATTCTTCGTCGTTGTGAACAATGCGAAGAAGAAGAAGAAGAAGAAGCAGCAGCAGAAGTTGAAGGAGGAGGAGAGAGAGAGAGCGAGGAAAGAGAAACTTGATGAGCCATTTGGAAACGTGTTGCGCACAGAAGATCCGTTCTGAGACAGCTGTTGCCAAATTAAATACAACCGACCTCTATTGATTTAAATTAAATTAATTATTCCTCTCGTCCCAAAATTTCTCCCAAAAGACACTGATTAAAATTAGGAGTATTAAACAAAGACGACTTAAGCTTAACCAACTTTAATTAGTCAAGTCTTTCCCTTTCTTTTTTTGAGAATCAACTTTAATTAATCAAGTAGGCACTCCGGTGGAAGCCGCTCGAAGCCACGTGGCTATTAACTATTGGTTGGTTGGTGAAGCCCCCATTAGTAGTAATAATTAGTGCGTTAATTTCACTGTAAAGTAGCTCTGTGCCTTTTCTACCAACACTGGCCACGTAGATTTGTGGGTTTGTTAGTGAGGGTGTGGGATCTATGGTGATTAAACGGACTATTTTATGATGACCGTCCGATTGAGAATGGGGACGAGAAAAGAGCGATACTGTAGTAATAGGTTTTTGTGCGCCACATGCACCGACAAGGAGATAAGTTGGATTTGCCCTTAAAAAATAACAAGTTGGATTCTTGGGGGACCATGTCCCTGGATTACATCATGGATGACATAGTTAGTCCCTAAATTATAATAGAGAAAAATTATGGATGCTTTTGGTTTAAGATATATTTTTAATTATGGTAAATCTTTGGCATAATTATCACTTCATAAATATAAATATAAATAAAGCCAAGAATTCTACTAAGGGGTGAAAGTATGAACCAATATTTTTTTAAAAAAATGAAAATCTAAACTACCATTTATTTGGTATTAACAAAATATCAACAAATGAAAATACATAAAAGAGTTGTTTCTTAATATATAGCAATGCAAAGTAAATAGTATTATTGTAAATTTATAAAATTATTATAATAATTTTATAAATTTACTTTTTAACTTGACTGATGTAAATGATTTTGAGACTTGAGATTGCTAACCATGTCTGATGTCCCGTTACCAATTGAACTATTTAACTTTACTCCTTATAATGAAAAGCGTACTGAAACTTAACTAATACCAAAACACTTACCTTTACCCTTTACTCATTAGAAAAGTTGGATAACGTAGAATAGAATTTACAAAGACAAAAAAAGAGTTCATAGAGAGTAAGAGAAGAAACATTGCCTTGGTTTAGATAGCACTGATACCTGCAGCGCGTTTTGTGAGTTGCGTTTTCTCCCCTCTTTTTTTTTTTTGCCCGGATTTGACGGCAGTGGGAGACAATTTTTACTGTGCATGAACAGTGTGACACTGTTCAATCACTGTTCACATATTAAAAAATATTAAAAGTAGGTCCTACGGTACTATTCATATATTTAAAAATTATTTTGCTACAGTGTTTTTAGTAACAATCAATTTTCAATAACTTTCAGTAACAATAAGCTGTATCCAAACGGATCCATTAAAACAAATACTAGGTGGCCGGTAGTACTTCGATCTAACAAGAGTGATGAAGAGTAACAGGTCTACTATGGGCCTCTTCGGCGTGAAGCGTAGGTGTGGGTGCAGTGATACTATATCAGTAATAAATATTAATTTAGAGGTCTAGTTTTTGAAATTAGAACGATTTCATAAAATGGTTTTTTTTTTTTTTTTGTTTTCTTTCAAGATTTTAAAGGGATAGAAATTGTACCAGTGGTTAATTTCTTTTTTGTTGATATTTGGACAATTGTACCTGGTCCAAGAATAGTTTTGTCCCTGAATATAAGTACTTATAAAATGTGAATGATAAGAGTCAGGGTTCAAGTTTCCAGAAATAAGCTTCACACACATATATTTTAGATTAAGATAGACTATAATGTGTGAAAGATATAGGTTGGGATTCAAGTTTCTAGGAATGAGCTTCACACACATATATTTTTAGATTAGAATAGACTATAGAGTATAATTTCTAGGCTATAATATATATATATATATATAATTTTTATAGAAAATGAAAAAAACTAATTAATTTTTTTAACCATTTTTTATATTTTCCATAAAAATAATATCAAAACTTTCCTAAAATAGTTTATTAACAATTGACCTAAAACATTCATTTTAAGGACCCATTATCAACAATTGCCTAACTAGTCGTGGAGCTTGATGGTAGAGTTGTTGTGGATCTAGTCCTTTCCAAGAATACCTCTAACAAAAATTATTCTTCTCTCTTGAATGACTGCAGGTCCCTTCTTAGATGTTTCCAGCAAATCAAGGTCAACCAAATGCGAAAAGTTAATAACGGGTGTTCTAAGAGTATTGATATATAAACTATTTTAAAAAAATTATAGAAAAAAATAAATAAATAACTGAAATGTTGACAACTTTTTATAGTTACCATAAAAGTGATATCAAAATTTTTCTAAAATAATTTATTAACAAATACCCTAAGGGCATCCGTTAACCAAAGCCTCCAAATAATGCTAAGACCACAACTAAAGCCACAACTTTTTTATGTGGCAAGTTGTGAATAATGGATTTGTAAACTCACTACTTTAACTCGATCACTTACGACACACCACTCAAGCAAGTTGTGGCAAAAGTTGTGGTACCTAATTTTTTTGATAGTGTCATCTTTATTGCACTTTTTTTTATTACTAAAATGAAAAGTACTTGTGCGCTTGGGTCTTGATTATAAGTAACCTTACTTCTTCTTTTTTCCCATTATTTTCATAATAGTTGACTTGGCAAGTTTTTATTGATTCCCATATAGGCCAACTACTAATATCTTTTTTTTTTTTTTTTATATATATACCAATAACAACTTATCACCTCAATAGTTGTAAAATTTGTTTATTTACAAAACTTGCATAGGTTCTTGTTGTATATAAAAGGTANAAACAAAAACAAAATTTCAAAAATTTCAATCCATGCATCTCAATCCAAACTCAGATCAGAGGAAGGGAAAGAGCTCAGAGGGAGAGAAGGAGCTCACCTCACCAGCCAGGCGCGGCCGCGGCTGGCGCGCGGTCTGGGCGGCGCGCTGCCTGGGCGTCGCGCGGCCTGGGTAGTGATCCGATCTGGATCTTCCCGTTTTTTTTTTTTTTTTTTTTTCTGCGTTCTTCTCATTCTGGTTTTTTTTTTTTTTTTTTTTGTTTCTCTCTGGCTTATCCCCCTTCTCTGTTCTGTTTTTGTTTTATTGGGTTGGACCTCGAGTGTTAGAAACTCGATTTTTATGTGCCAACATCGAGCCTCTAAGACTCGAGGTGCTACTAAATTATATAGTTTCAAAACTGAAACTACTAACTAGATAGTTTGAGAAAAAAAAATAGTTAGCTATTTTGGCCTGTAAAACAGTGTTATGGGTGTCTTTGTTTTTTTATTGAAATTAGTTCCTGAACAAAAATTTCAATGGAAAAACAATTCTGCTTTGTTTGATACTTCATTGTTTTGTTATGCATCTATAATTAGCATATGGGGAAAATACAATTCCCTTTCAAAATGTGGGGAAATTTCAGAAATTCTTGGAATTTTCACTTGGTGGGTAGTTAAAATCTATATAGAATGAAAAATTTAAAATCTTGTCTGTAACAATGAGATGTGAAACTGAGTTAATTAACCACCTATGAGTGAAGAACTTGATTCAATGATTTTCTATTAGATCAGATAAAGAACTCAACTTTATATAATTTTAAAAAATGTTGAGTTTCTATATAATTACTTCTATATTGTTAGTGGATCAAGTTTTAAAATCTTAGAATTGATGACGAGCTTAATTGCCAAATGGGGGAGCTTGCTGCCGAGAAACACATCCAACACATTTTAACAGTGGAAAAGGTGTGTTTCATACATATACTTTTTTTTTCCTCATGATCTAAGTGTATCTTGGGTTGTTGAAATGATTCTTTTGTCATTTATGTCTAAAATTTTCATTTAAAAAATAAATAAATAAATAAATAACAACTCAGAGAAGGATGATTTTGTATCTGTTCTGATGGAACATTTGAGAATGAGTGGGGCATACTGGGGATTGACCACTCTGGATCTTTTGGAAAAACTCGACACTGTAGATGTGGATAAGGTTGTTTCATGGGTCATGAAGTGCCAGCACGAGTCAGGTTTGTAGAGATTCTTCAGTTTCTTCATTAAATCAACTACGTTGTCTAGTTACATTCTGTTATAATACATCAATGAGTTAGAATTTGTTGTCTGATGGTTCTCCCCAAGATTGTGATTCTTCCTATATATGATTTTTGAGATGTTTGTAACTATTCAGTAAGCCCAATAAATTCATGATTAACATTACCTGCTTTCTAAAGTCAAAAGAAAATAGGAGAGAGAGAGATAGAGGAGAAAATGAACATGATTATAGTAATTTGCTTATGAATCTTCCAATATTTGAATTTTTAGATGGTTATACTTATAAGGATAAAATACTATTTTGGTCACTAAACTTTACTAAAAGTTTGTTTTTCATTTCTAAACTTTAAGAAGTTTATTTTTCGTCTTTAAACTATTAAAAAGTTCATATTTCATCCCTAAATTATTAATAATATTTTATTTATGTCCTTAAACTTTACTAAAGGTTTGTTTTTCATCCCTAAACTATTGAAAAAAAATTCTTTTTTTATCCCTATTGTGTCTCTAAACTTTTGAAAAAATCTTTACAAAGTTTAGGGATGAAAAAAGAACTTTTTAAAGTTTAGAGACAAAAAACAAACTTTTGTTAAAGTTTAGGGACCAAAATAGTATTTTACCCTACTTATAACTATTCAATAAGTCCAATCAATTAATGGTTTAACATTTTAAGCTTTCTAAAATTTTGAGAGAGAGAGAGAGAGAGAGGAAAATGTAGTTGATTATAGTAATGAACACAATGAATTAATTAGTTGTGCAGGGGGAGTTTGGCGATAACATTGGACATGATCCTCACATACTGTATACTCTGAGCGCCGTACAGGTTTTGGCCCTTTTTGACAAGCTAAATGTTCTTGACATTGATAAGGTAACTACTTGTATCCTTTGGCATACTTATTGGTGGACTTTGAAATTGTATTGTATGCTATGCTTTGTTTTTTGAAATACTCCACTAGCCATAATTTTTAGAAATATTGCAATTCTTTGTATAGATAGTTAACTGGTAGATTCAACTTGCGTATCATATTGATATTACATATTGGGTGGAGTCTGTACTTTTAAACTACTCAGTTTGGTACAGAGACTTAGATGGCTCTTTACAGGAGATTTAGGCATCAACAAACTTTAATATTTAAAGCAGTGTATATCTGGCAATTCTTGTGGCTCTTAATATTTAAGTCAGATGTTGCTGGGCTGCAAAATGAAGATGGATCCTTTTCAGGGGACATATGGGGTGAAGTTGATACACGGTATTCTTTCCCCTTTTGATTTGTTATTTAACATCTCATGATTTTGGAAGTTAGCATCTTTGCAAGTAGTACATATTTTACCAAACCTATTCTTTTTTCTATAGGTTCTCTTTTTGATATAGGTTCTCTTTTTGATATAGGTTCTCTTTTTCTATAGGTTCTCTTATATTGCTATTTGTTGTCTCTCAATATTACGTCGCTTAAATAAAATCAATGTGGAGAAGGCTGTGAGCTACATCGTAAGTTGCAAAAAATTTGGATGGTGGATTTGGATGCACACCTGGTGGGGAGTCCCATGCAGGGCAAAGTATGCTAGTTATTTAACTCAGAATCTTTACATGAAGTTTTACTTTCTGATTAGTTTTGATAAATCAACTGTGCATTTTACTTCCATCATCTTCTTTGTTTTGTTTTTATCTGGGTGGACAATCATTTCAAATATTTTATCTCTTTTTTTTTTTTTTTTTTTTTTTTTTTTTTTTNTACATCGGATATACCGTAGACGGCACGATTTGTCTCAAGACAGTGACTTGGTCCACGCCTCATCTCTGCCACCTCTTTTTGGTAATATCAAATTGTATAATTTCCAAGGAAAATTCAGGTATTATCTCTCCTTTATTTCCAACAATTATGGTAAATCTTTGGCATAATTATCACTTCATAAATATAAATATAAATAAAGCCAAGAATTCTACTAAAGGGTGAAAGTATGAACCAATATTTTTTTTTTAAATGAAAATCTAAACTACCATTTATTTGGTATTAACAAAATATCAACAAATAAAAATACATAAAAGGGTTGTTTCTTAATATATTACAATGCAAAGTAAATAGTATTATTGTAAATTTATACAATTATTATAATAATTTTATAAATTTATACATTTTTAACTTGTCTTTTTCTTTATCATTAGAATACGTAAAAAAATAATAAAAAATTATATACAAAGTGAAAAATATTAACATAAATTTATAAAATTATTATAATAATTTTATAAATTTATTTTTTAACTTGACTGATATGAATAATTTTGAAACTTGACATTGCTGACCATGTCCGATGTCCCATTACCAATTCAACTATTTAACTTTACTTCTTATTGTCTCAGTGGATTTTCTGTGTGTATCTACCTTTTCTTCAGCAATGTGGGAGGCTTATATACCCTTTCCTGGCCTCTAGCCGTTGGGTAGTTATAGAGGTCTTTAATGCTCCTTTTCGTAACGCCTGAGGCCCTTTAGTGTGCCATTATTACCTTCCAACGGATTGTACAGTTGTCTCTCGAACCGTTTTGTCTGCATTGAATGGTCCGGATACGTTCGTCAGTAAAGAGCATGATTGACTCACCTAGCCTGGGTATGGAATCGTCCGTGTTGATGGAATCGTCAGTAAGTTCATGAACTTCGTCAGTCACTTCACTTATAATGAAAAGCGTACTGAAACTTAACTACTACCAAAACACTTACCTTTACCCTTTACTCATTAGAAAAGTTGGATAAAGTATAATAGAATTTACAAAGACAAAAAAAGAGTTCATAGAGAGTAAGAGAAGAAACATTGAAACAAATACTGGGTGGCCAGTAGTAGTACTTCGGTCTAACAAGAGTGATGAAGCGGAGCAGGTCTTCTATGGCCCTCTTCGGCGTGAAGTGTAGGCGTGGGTGCAGTGATACTATATCAGTAATAAAATTTAGAGGTCTAGGGGCATTTGGTAGTGTAGTTTGAAAATTGTTGTTTGTAGTTTTTTGAAATACGTGTGGGTAAAAAAGTGTGTTGAAATGCGTGAAATGCTATTTAAAAACTAAAAAATGTTGTTTGAAAACACAAACTAAACGGGCCCCTAGTTTTTGAAATTAGAACGATTTCATAAAATGGGTTTTTTTTCTTTTTTTTCTTTCTTTCAAGATTTTAAAGGGATAGAAATTGTACCAGTGGTTAATTTCTTTTTTGTTGATATTTGGACAATTGTACCCGGTCCAAGAATAGTTTTGTCCTTGAATATAAGTACTTATGGAATATGAGAGATAAGGGTCGGGGTTCAAGTTTTCAGGAATAAGCTTCACACACATATATTTTTAGATTATGATAGAGTATAATGTGTGAAAGATATTGGTCGGGATTCAAGTTTCTAGGAATGAGCTTCACACACATATATTTTTAGATTAGGATAGACTAGAGTATAATTTCTAGGCTATAATATATATATATATATAAAATTTTTATGGAAAATGAAAAAAAGTAATTAATTTTTTTAACAATTTTTTATATTTTCCATAAAAGTAATATCAAAACTTTCCTAAAATAGTTTATGAACAATTAACCTAAAACATTCATTTTAAGGACCCATTATCAACAATTGCCTAACTAGTCGTGGAGCTTGATGGTAGAGTTGTTCTCACTGTTTTAAAAACCGGACCGGACCGGCCGGTCCGACCGGTTCAACCGGGAACCGGATGCCAATCCGGTCCGGTTAAAAGTCCCATAACCGGTCAACAACCGGAAAACCGGCCAAAAACCAGTCAGAAACCGGGGTTGAACCGGAAATTGGAAAAAAACGGTTTGATGTTCGGTTCGGTTTTTAAAACCATGGTTGTTCTGGATCTAGTCCTTTCCAAGAATACCTCTAGCAAAAATTATTCTTCTCTCTTGAATGACTGCAGGTCCCTTCTTCGATGTTTCCAGCAAATCAAGGTCAACCAAATGCGAAAAGTTAATAACGGGTGTTCTAAGAGTATTGATATATAAACTATTTTTTAAAAAAAAATTATAGAAAAAAATAAATAAATAACTGAAATGTTGACAACTTTTTATAGTTACCATAAAAGTGATATTAAAATTTTTCTAAAATAATTTATTAACAAATACCCTAAGGGCATCCGTTAACCAAAGCCTCCAAATAATGCTAAGACCACAACTAAAGCCACAACTTTTTTATGTGGCAAGTTGTGAATAATGGATTTGTAAATTCGATCACTTACAACTCACCACTAAAGCAAGTTGTGGTACCTAATTTTTTTGATAGTGTCATCTTTATTGCACTTTTTTTTTTTTACTAAAATGAAAAGTACTTGTGCGCTTGGGTCTTGATTATAAGTAACCTTACTTCTTCTTTTCTCCAATTATTTTCATAATAGTTGATTTGGCAAGTTTTTATTGATTTCCATATAGGCCAACTACTAATATCATTTTTATATATATATATAACAATAACAACTTATCACCTCAATAGTTGTAAAATTTGTTTATTTACAAAACTTGCATAGGTTCTTGTTGTATATAAAAGGTAAAGGCCAAGAGGCTACAGAATCAGCTTTGATATTAAGAACTACACTGGCTACATATCTAGTTATAGATAGGAGATGGCTAACTTGAAAACGTGTGATGCAAAATATGATAGTAAATATCATTTAGTCGCACCAAGTCTACAAAACTCTCATTTTATGAGCTCTTAAGAGATAATGGTAGATAGTTTTATCCCCAATTCGTTTGGAAATTTGATTTTTAGACTCAACCCACAACTTATCACTTATGGTGGAAGATACCTACTGTGGGGGGTAAAAGCCCAACTTTATATATTGGGCTTAGGGCCCTACTTGAAGATTACTGTATGTCCGAAGAGAAGAAAGTGGTTGAGAAGGAATCCGTGTGGAAGAGATATTCCTTAAAATGAACGAGGAATGTAGTCCGAAGAGAGCACCAGTGATCCGAAGAGTTCATTCTCCTCGGATACAAGAAGTCTCGATCAAGCAAGTATCTGGAAAGTTCGAGTGATCTTCCTAACGACTTCAATAAGAAGGCTAAGCTTAGGGCATGCCTGGAGATGATAAGAACGGAGAAATATCTATAAAAAAAAGCTGCTACCACCGTGTTTAATGCATTGCAGCAACTTTCCTGGCCGCATTTATGTGGAGAAGACCTTGAACAGTGTAATCTCAGCTACCACCACTCATGGAAAGCTAAAGCAGGTACTTAACATGACATGTACTCAAGTGGATACGTAGATGAAAAATAAGTGTACGATGAAGATGATAGGGAAGGTATATAAAGTGAAGAGGCCTTTAATAATGGGAGATGGGGGAAAAAAGATAATAAGAGAGGAAGAAAATTTTACTGTAGCTCTATGAACTATTTTCACTGTTCAATCAATAATATTCCTCTTCGGACATCATTTTGTTTAGCTTTTAAGTTCGTTTTTACGTTGGTTCATTCCCGGTGATTATAGTTAACAGTTGCTAAATTCACAAATAACACAGCTCTTTCACCCACTCTCTACAAATTCATTGTTTTGGGTTTGGACTACAAATCCTAACCCTACAATTGGCACCGTCTGTGAGAAGAACTTGAGCGAAAGTGGAAGCAACAATTGATAATGGCTGAACCAGGACAACAACCAGCAGAAGCTAGGGCATCCCAACACGTAGACCCTTTTCTCAATTTGGAACAGAAACAAGATCATGAAGGTAGTATGCATACTACGCATACTGATCGAAGCCAGCCACATGGTGGAAGTCACGTGTCTCATGCAGAGAAGAGCCAGAATATGCAACTAGAAATTGAAAGGCTAAAGAGGGAGTTGCGCCATGCAAAGAGGAAACAGATTTCTTCACATTCTGATGAAGATTCCGGTGACGAACAGGATGTCACTTACAAGCAGAGATCTCGGACACCAATCAGTGAATCCTTTTCCTATGAAGAAGAGCATCATCGCAAGAGGCAACCTCGAAGCCCATCACATGGAGGCGTAGGGAACGATGCTATGAGCAAGGCCTTGAATCAAATCTCTAGGTCACCCTTTACGCGCAGGATTGAAGAAGCGAGACTTCCTCGGCGTTTTAACCAGCTGACCTTCACCATCTATAATGGTAAAACAGACCCTGTGGAACATGTGAGTCACTTTAATCGAAAGATGGCTGTCTATTCCAGAGATGAAGCTCTGATGTGTAAAGTTTTCCCCTCCAGTTTTGGACCGGTTGTAATGAGATGGTTTGACAGCCTAGAAGCAGACTCCATCGACTCCTTCAGAGAGCTCACTCAAGCATTTGGTTCGCGTTTTATCACATGCCGAAAAGTGGCCAAGCCCTTGTCTTCACTGCTATCCTTGAGCATGCAAGAGGGGGAGAACTTGAAAATGTATTCAAGTAGGTACTGAGAGATGTTTAATGATATGGACGGCAATTTTGATGGAATGGCCCTTAACATGTTTAAGCTCGGCCTCCCCACTGACCATGGGTTAAGGAAGTCCTTAACTGGTAAGCCAGTTACTAACATGCGTCAGCTTATGGACCGTATCGAAAAATATAAAAGAGTTGAAGAAGATCAACAGCAAGGGAAAGGAAAGGATAAGATTATCCCCCAGGAGATGAGAGATTTTAGGTCGGACTGTTACAATAACAACAAACCATGGAGAGATTTTGCTGGGTAGTCAGGATCAACAAACCTTCAAGCAGTTAACACTGTATTCTAAGAGCCAATACACCAAGTTTTGGAAAAGATTAAGAATGAACCATTCTTTAAGTGGCCGAATAAGATGGTGGGGAACCCTGAGAGACGTAATCATCATCTCTATTGTCAATACCACCAAGATCATGGGCATATCACAGAGGATTGCAGGAGCCTGTGGGATCATTTGGACCAACTAGTCTCCGAAGGTAAATTGAGACACCTCTTGCATCACTCTAGTGGCCGAGGAAGTCAGATGAACTCGAAGCCCTAAAGAGATGACTCTTCAAAGCCTCCATTAAGAACTATCAACGTCATCTTCGCCATACTAGGGAGAACAGTATCTTGGCCGTTCAAGGTTATGTTTGTAGCCCGATTACCCGTAGGGGACTTTGGCCAAGGTTCGAAGAGAGTTAGACCGGATACTCAACCGGTTTTAGGGTTCTCGGACGAAGACAAGATTAGAACCATCCAACCCCATGACGATGCTTTAGTAATCACCCTCAGAATTGGAGGGTATGATGTGAAAAGGGTAATGGTAGACCAGGGTAGTACGATAGAGATAATGTACTCTGACCTCTACAAGGGACTGAACCTAAAACCTGATGACTTAACACCATACAATTCTCCCCTGGTTAGTTTTGAAGGAAGAGTTGTCACCCCGAAGGGCCAAATACGATTACCCGTACAGACTGGCTCAGAGGTAGTGGAGGTGAATTTCATTATTGTAGATGTGTATTCCCCTTATACGGCAATTGTAGCCAAACCTTGGCTTCATACGCTAGGGGCTGTTTCCTCTACTTTACATCAGAAAGTTAAATATCCCTCCGAATGGCAAGTTTGTGAAATCCGGGGAGATCAGTCCGCGGCCAGACAGTGCTTAGTGGCTGTCATCCAGCACAAGCCCGAAACTAAGTTCTTGGCCAAGGCTGAAAGGGGTTTATAGCAGTTAAAAAGTCGGGTATCGCCCGCTGAAGATCCAGACAAGGGCGTTAGATGTGAAGATTTAATAAAAGTTGTTAGTGGAGACAATCCCAAAAGGTTCTTTCAGGTCGAATCTCAAATGCCTCTACAGGAGAAGGAGGAGCTAATAGAGTTCTTTAAAAGAAACCTTGATGTATTTTCCTGGAATGCTTATGAGGCCCCAGGGGTGGATCCAGAATTCATTTGTCACCATCTGAAGGTCAACCCATTGATTACACCTAAGAAGCAGCCTCCTCGGCGCCCATCTAAGGAGCACGCTGATGTAGTAAAAGAAGAAGTAGCAAAACTCAAACAAGCTGGAGCTATTAAAGAGGTCTTTTATCCTAAGTGGCTAGCAAACACTGTGGTGGTGAAGAAGAAGAATGGGAAATGACGAGTGTGTGTAGACTTCACTAACTTAAATAAGGCTTGTCCTAAGGATCCATTCCCTATGCCAAAAATTGATAAGCTAGTAGATGCCACTGTCGGCCACCCTCGGATGAGTTTTCTGGATGCCTTCCAAGGTTACCACAAAATACTGTTAGCCCTGAATGATCAGGAGAAGACTGCATTTATCACCTCTATAGATAACTACCATTACAAGGTGATGCCCTTTACTTTGAAAAATGCAAGATCCACTTACCAAAGAATGATAACGAGGATGTTTGAGCCACAGTTGGGCAAAAGTATCAAAATTTATATAGATGACATGGTGGTGAAAAGCAAGATCATTTCTGAACATATAAAGGATATTGAAAACATTTTCGAAGTTCTAAGAAGGCACAAGCTACGTCTAAACGCCTCCAAGTGCTCATTTGGTGTGGGGTCAAGCAAGTTCTTGGGGTACATGGTGACTCACAGGGGAATTGAAGTTAACCCCAATCAGATAAAGGCCATCCACAATCTACAAGCTCCTCGAAATCCCAACGAAGTTCAGAAATTGACCGGAATGACAACTGCTTTAAACCGATTCATCTCTCGATCAGCAGATAGATGTAAACCTTTCTTCGCGTTGATCAACAAATGAAAAGGGTTTGAGTGGACTGAAGAATGTGCTTCAGCCTTTCAACAACTTAAAACTATTTGGCTCGGCCACCAATTATGTCTAGTCCTGAACCAGATGAGGTTTTATTTGCCTATATTGCGATAGCTCCTTGTGCTATAAGTTTAGTACTGATACGAGTGGACCAAGGTGTGCAAAGGCCAGTTTATTATGTGAGTAAGTCATTACACAAGGCCGATTCGGTACCTGCCGCTGGAGGAAGCCATCTTGGCAGTAGTACTTGGTACACGGAAGTTGCCTCACTATTTCCAAGCACATACGGTCGTTGTGCTCACATAACTTCCGCTCAAAACCGTACTCAGAAGTGTGAACTACACGGGAAGGATAGCTAAATGGGGCACTATCCTAGGAGCTTTTGACATCAAATACATGCCCCGCACTTCGATTAAGGGCCAGGTTCTCACAGATCTAGTGGTCGAGTTCACAGAGCCTAGTTTAACAGAAGTAACAGTGGAGAAGGACATGGATGAAAAATCGATTGGCATAATTTCTCAACGAGGCCCATCACCCTGGGAAGTATATGTAGATGGTGCAGTGAATCAGAAGGGTTCTGGTGTAGGGTTGGTGTTAATATCTCCAGAGAAGATCGTTATCGAAAAATCAATAAGACTAAACTTCACGGCCACAAATAATGAGGCCGAGTACGAAGCTTTACTGATGGAAATTGCTATGATTCGAAGAATGGGAGGAAAATTAGTGGAGGTGTTCTCGAACTCGAGATTTGTCGTTGGTCAAGTACAAGGTGAGTTTGAAGCGAAGGATGAAAGAATGCAGGAATACCTGAGCCGAGTTAAACGTCTACAATCGGAGTTCGACTCTTTTAATTTGCTGCACATCCCCAGAAATGGTAATGCACATGCTGATTCTTTAGCCACATTCGCTACCTCTTCGGCGCAAGATTTGCCGAGGGTTATCCTCGTCGAGGACCTGCATAAGCCTATAGAGGCAAGAAGAGAGGTAGCCCAAGTTCACCAAATCAGGGCCGAACTCAGCTAGATGGATCCTATAATTAAATTCTTGAAGGAGGATACTTTGCCCGAAGAAAGGGGCGAAGTTGACAAAGTTCAGAGGAAGGCGACTAGGTTATGGCTATCCAATGACCAAAAATATATAAACGCTCCTATTCAGGACCGTACTTATTATGCATGCATCCTAAAGCGGCTGAGTTACTACTAGAAAAGCTATATGAAGGAATCTGTGGGAGCCACACTAGAAGTAGGTCCTTGGCTCACCGAGCCACTACCCAAGGTTATTGGTAGCCAAATATGCAAAAATAAGCACATGAGTATGTTAAGAAGTGCGACCAATGTCAACGGTTTGCCCCAAACATTCATCAGCCAGGGGGAACCCTTAATCCGCTATCTAGCCCATGGCCTTTAACTCAATGGGGCTTCGATATCGTGAGTCCATTCCTTAAAGCCGCAGGAAACAGGAAATACCTTATGGTCGGCACAGATTATTTCACCAAATGGGTCAAAACTGAACCTCTGGCCAACATCAGAGACGTAGATGTGTAGAAATTTGTGTGAAAGAATATTGTCACTCGGTTTGGGATTCGGACAATGGCCTACAATTCGATAGCAGAGCATTCATGAATTATTGTAGTGAATTGGGAATCACAAACAGATACTCCACCCCTGCCTATCCCTAGGGGAATGGACAAGCAAAAGCGGTTAACAAGGTCATAGTTAATGGATTAAAAAAGAGACTAGACGATGCAAAGGGCAAATGAATGGAAGAACTGCCATATGTACTGTGGGCATACAGAACTACACCTCGTAGGTCTACTGGAGAGACCCCATTTTCAATGACCTACGGAGCTGAAGCTGTCATACCTCTAGAGACTAGGTTCCCAACTATGAAAACTAGTTCGTTCAGTCCGACCGGCAACAATGAGCAGCTAGAAAAGAGTTTGGATCTAATTGAGGAAAGGAGAGAAAATGCAATGGTCCGATTAGCACATTACCAACAAAAGCTTAGGCAGGGCTATAATGCCAACGAAAAGCTAAGGCCTCTAGAGCCTGGCGATTTGGTACTCAGGAAAGTTGTGGACACTGCAAAGAACCCAGCTTGGGAAAAGTTAGGACCCAATTGGAAAGAGCCATATTGTATTACTTCAGGAGTTGGCATTGGGGCATATTTCTTGGAAGATTTGGATAGTCATGTAATACCATGCCCCTGGAATGTAAACAACCTTAAAATGTATTATTATTAATCAAGTCTTTACTTTAATCAATATGCCAATTTATTATGTAAAGTTTTTGGACCTCTCCTAAATGTTTAAATTTAAATCCAATCATGCTTGAAGTTCTCAGACCAGATGATTTGGGTTAGTTAACACTCGTTTACAATTCTCCTAAGTGTTTAAATTTAAATCCAATTATGTCTGAAGTCCTTGGACCAGATGATTTGGGTTAGTTAACACTCGTTTACAATTCTCCTAAGTGTTTAAACTTAAATCCAATCATGCTTTAAGTCCTCAGACCAGATGATTTGGGTTAGTTAATACTCCTTCACATTTCGCCTAAGTGATTAAACTTAAATCCAATCATGCCTGAAGTCCTCGGACCAGATGATTTGGGTTAGTTAACACTTGTTTACAATTCTCCTAAGTGTTTAAACTTAAATCCAATCATGTCTGAAGTCCTCGGACCAGATGATTTGGGTTAGTTAACACTCCTTCACATTTCACCTAAGTATTTAAACTTAGATCTGCTTACGCCCAAAGTCCTCGGACCAAATGATATGGGTTAGTTAACATTATCTTATAGTCATTATTAAGGTTTAAATTTAACAAATCATGCCTAAATAACCTCGTCTTATAATCTTAAATTTTAGAATAATCCGAAATCAGTGCTTAGCAATATTCCTTGTGGATATTTGAGAAAACCTGTAATACCTTCACATCATTCATTGCATTCAATGTTTGTTAATAACTTTTGCATGACCTACTTCTTCCAGTATTTGAATAAGGTGTTTGCATCACTGGCACGATATCATTGCTAAGTCTGCCTGTGTTACTGTAGTTACAAGCTAAAGTTATTTACAATAATAATAAGTATCATAAGATGTGCAACGAAGACACTAAGAATAAAAAAGAAACGATTTCATTGATCAAAAAAAGGTAGTTCACAATTCCTTACATAAAATAATAATAATAATAATAATAATACAAGTATGAAATAAAAACTCCTAAACATCTAGGCCTTCTCCTGAGGGACCAAAGGGTCAGTAGCCTGACTGGATTGAGCAGCAGCAACTTCTGGGGCTTGTTCCTTAGACTCTGGAAGGGACTTCTCTTTTCCCAAGTCTTTGCCCTTATCTTGGGGAGCCTCAGTTGGCTTGCTCTGGTCACTAGGTTGACCAGACTCCTTAGGAGCCTCAGCGTTGATAAGAGGGACTTGGCCACTCAAGGACTGCTCTGAAGCTTCTTGGGGTTGTGCTAGGGGAGAGGAGTCAGACCCTGGGAGTTTACGAATATCAGGATCGTAATATATACTCCCAGGTTACCTCAGATCAAATTTCGCAGAGACCCCAGCAGCGTCTAGCGCTTTTTCCCAAGTTATGTCGCAATACTCTTAGCTAACCGCAACAAATTGCTCAGTAAGGTTGGCTTGGATCTCCTCCACCCCTAGCTTATACGCTGCCTGCCTTTCAGCCTCGACCGCCTTCTTGGCCAACTGAGCTTTCTTCTCGGCCAATGTGGCAGTCTCCTTAGCTTTCTGAAGCTCAATCCGCAGATCCTTCACCAGCATTCTTTCTGTTTCCAGATTGATCTTGGTCAAATTTAGCAGTTGGCGTTGGTCTTCGGCTTGCTTCATGGCATTTTGGAGACCAGCATCTAGGCTGTTCTTCTCCCTGGTCACCTCTTTCAATTGCTCAGACAGGTGAGCAAAGTCTTCCTTTAAATTACCCAGCAACTTTTTTGCCTCAGACTGGGAGTAGGCCTCTGCTTGGGCTTCAGTGTAGACCTTTTTGTTCCACTCCTCAGCCACATAAACCTGCTGGGTAATCTGCGTAACAGAAGGAAAAATTACAATATTAAAAAAAAAAAAAAAAAATCATCAGCCGAAGAAGCGGATTAATTTACTTACCATGGCTAAATTCTTCTTTAGGGATAGAAAAAGTTCATACTGGCTGAAATGCCTGTAAGAATCCATGTCTCGTGGGAGGAGCAGTGGTTGCTTCAAAGCCTCAGCAACGAGACCTGCCCTCCCCCTATCATAATTTCTGAGAGAAGTTTCCCAGAGGATTGGAGCACCATCCAACTCCAGCCTTGGGAACCAGGTGCGAGGTCCTCGACGCACATCAGCCATGAGGGCGTTATCACGGCTCTCTGTAGACGAGGCCCTTTTGCTTCGGTGGTCTTTGGCCACTTTCTGTTGTTTGGTTTCTTTCGGAGGCACTACCTCCCTTTCTTCCTTGTCGGTGAGGGGTATTTTCTTTTTCGAATCTGGCAATGGCTTGGCGCCGAGATCCAAAGGAACTTGAAGAGGTGGTGGAGGAAGACTAACAGCTGGCTGAGACGTACTAGTCTCCTTGGGCCTAGCTTTTTTACCCCTATTCTTCATCAAATCCTTTAAGCTCGCCATGTCTTCTTCTTCTTCTTCTTCTTCTTCTTCTTTCGAAGAGTCTTCTGGGAAAGCTGTTATTAAAACAGGTGGGCGGACGCTAGACTGCCTATCAACTTCCTCCTCGGCGTCCGAAACATGTATCACTTGAACCTCTCCTGAAGCCTCTCCTCCAAATGTAAACTTATCAATTTGCTCCTCGAGTGAAGAAGTCGAGGAAGCAACACCTTCGCCTTCTGCTGCTAGTTCGAGGGGAATCTGTTGAACCGGCTGGACGAGCATTGGTACACCCTGTGGATTTGGATGTGGCATAGAGGCAAGATCAAATGGTGCCAAAAAATTACGCCAAGATACGTCTATTCGTTGGAGCCGATAATCTCCTTAAGTGATGGCGTTGCCGATCGGCTGAAAATCAGTTGATTTCGGCGTGAAACCAAGAATGAGAGGAACGGACTATAGCTGCCCGTCCTCACTTACTAAAATTTTCGCTCGTAGTAAGTAGTTGAGCGCGTGGACGTTCGTAAGGCTGGGCCGAGGAGAAACGTGATCCTTATCTGTTAACACCACAACGAAACTTAGTCAGAAACTCAAAAACAATGATACGAAGAGAAGGCAAATTGTTAAAAAATGGAGATCCTAAATCTATTGTTAGGAAACCTAAATCTAACATTTTTCACCTGGTTCTCCTGGCTGGGTCGGGCAATGAAGACCGTCGTGCCACGCGCTTGAGATGATCAGATAGTCGTCTTTCATCCCTTTGTTGGACTTGGGAAGGCAGGAGACGAGCCTAACGATGTCGGATCAGGATTTAAGGTAGTATCCCGCTCCCTTCTGGCTATAACACTCGTACATGTGTACTACGTCAAGCCAGGTGAGCCCCAGTCCTAAATGATGTTCAAAGCGCCAATTGCCCCTAGGATCCTAAACATATTAGGTGCACATTGATCAGGAGAAGTCTATGGTTACAGAGATAATTTTGGGTGATAGAACCCATGGGGAGAGTCATTCCTCCCTCTATGAAGGCTATCATAGGGATTACGACTTCCCCCTTTCTTCAGTCGGTTAATATCTTTTCCGGGGGACAATACCTCAGGTTTATCCCCTGTGGTATGCCGTATGTCTCCTTAATTCCTCTATTAAGGCAGGACTATCGACGAGATACTGAAATCTACCCATTTTTGGTTAACTAGAATAAGGCACAGAATAATAACTGGGAAACGAGAACTTGAAGGCCAAGGATGCTGGCCGAAGAGAAGACTAAAGACTTGAATAAAGGAGAACTTACGCAAACTAAATCGGAGAATGATCCTTGAACTTGGAGAGAGATTCTTGCAGATTCTGGGAAGAACTAGGATTGATGACAGGGAAAGCTTTGGAAGTTTGAGTGGCTGAGTTTGCTGAGAAATCTGAGAAACTGTGAAGTAAAGGAAAAACATTTTCCTTCAAGGCTTTATATAGGGGGGGTCAGAAAATGAGTGGCAATTACCCTGCCCAAATTTTGAGGGAAAATGCTGTCCGTTAGATCAATGGCTCACCGTTGGATACCAAAGACATAGCGCTGCCCAGAGCAATTAATAGCGCTTCGTAAATACCGAAACGTCAGCAGATAATGATGAAGCGCCTAAATCTATGCTCGCACGTGTAAATTCAGGTACTTTTCATATTCTTAGCAATTATTTTCTGTGATAAGTCAAAATCCTACTTTTTCTCCTCGGATGCGAGGGAAAAATTAAAATTTTGAGGGGCTATTATGGGGGGTAAAAGCCTAACTTTATATATTAGGCCTAGGGCCATACTTGAAGATTATTGTGTGTAAGAAAATAAGAAAGTGGTTGAGAAGGAATCCGTGTGGAAAAGATATTCTTGAAAATGAATGAGGAATGTAGTCCAAAGAGAGCATCAGTAATCCGAAGAGTTCATTCTCCTTGGATACAAGAAGTCTTGATCAATCAAGTATCTAGAAAGTTCGAGTGATCTTCCTAACGACTTCAATGAGAATGATAAGCTTAGGACATGCTTGGAGATGATAAGAACGGAGAACTATCTAAAAGAAAAAACTACTACCACCGTGTTTAATGCACTGCAGCAACTTTTTTGATTGCATTTATGTGGAAAAGACCCCTGAACAGTGTAATCTCAGCTACCACCACTCATGGAAAGCTAAAGCAGGTACTTGACATGACATGTACTCAAATAGATACGTAGATGAAGAACAAGTATACAATGGAGATAATGGGGAAGGATGCTATATAAAGGGAAGAGGCCTCTAATAATGGGGGATGGGGGAAAAAAGATAATAAGAGAGGAAGAAAGATTTTACTGTAGCTCTATGAACTGTTTTCACTGTTCAATCAATAATATTCCTCTTCGGACATCATTTTGTTTAACTTTTAAGTGCGTTTTTACATTGGTTCATTCCCGGTGATTATAGTTAACAGTTGCTAAATTCACAAATAATCCAACTCTTTCACCCACTCTCTACAAATTCATTGTTTTGGGTTTGGACTACAAATCCTAACCCTACACCTACCATCACGCCAAGGCCTAACTTTAAAGGGTAAGTATCATTATTCATACAAAAAATTAAAGATAATAGGAGTCTATTTGGAAACAACTTATTTAGCTAAAACTAAAAATTTCTTGCTAAAAATACTGTTAATAAAATTAAAAGTTAATTGAAATAGTATAGTGGAACCCATGAATAATACCAAAAAATGTAATAGGGTCCATGAATAGTACCAAAAATAAGTTGAATAGTAACAAAAATAAACTAAATAGTAAAATAAAATAAAATAAACTGCATTTTTCAATCAATGCCAAACGCAACCTAAATATCGACAATCCTATATAATGTAAAAGTTAGCAACCTCTTTTAGAGTGGATTTAATCAATGAATTTATTGATTTATTCTAACTCTCTTCACATGAAATCATTCAAATCCGATTTTGCATCTTTTGGCTAAATTGATTTTTCAAAAAGTCCCTTTACTTTAACTATTTACTATTAAAATATGAATAATGCTAGAGATATAAAATATTTTACAAAAAATTTATCAAACTATTAATGTGGTAAATAATTATTGGTAAATGAAAAAGTGATATTAATAGTAAGTTTAGATGAAAACTAATAAAAAGTTGGTCATATCAATATTTTGTAAAAATATTATAAAATAATTTATGACAATAACATTACTCTTAAAATATAATATACATCTCATTCTCTATTTTGCAATAGATTTTATTAAAATAGTCTTATAATATTCTTTTTCTTTTTTCTTTCCATAGATAAAGAGATTAGAAACACAATTCCAAACTCAGACCACCCAATCATCACCAAAACCCACTCTCCCCACACTCATCGTCACTTCCTCCCATAAAGCCTTGGAGACCTTCGAGCTTCAACCCTAGATTTGAATCCATACAAATCTATCTATGTTTTTGTCTCGTCTTCATTCAAACTCAAGCCCTTTCTCTGTCTTCAACCCTCTTTGTCTTTGTTTTGGTTGCTAATCCTAGTCTCTGTTCAAACTCAAGCCCTGAACCACTTCACTCCCGTTACTACATTCCGATGATGAAACAAATTATTTCAAATAGAAAGCGATCTTGATCCCAAAAGCACATGAAAGAAATCCTGGGCCAACATGCCAGTGAGACAAGGGGCATATGCGCCTGACGCATGAGATATCTTTTCCCCTAAAATAGAGTGCAGCTTTCTAGTTTGATTATTTATTATTATCTATTTTCTAGCCCAATTATGCAATTAGATAATAGTTGATAATTAAATGCTCTACCATGCTATCCCTGCATGAAATGCTTAATTCACTTGATATTATGCTATCCCTACATGAAATACTTAATTCACTTGATATTAGAAGCATTGCTCGAAAGGCTGAAAAGATAAATTTCCTCATAACCATGATGCTTGGAATTTAGCAAAAACTACTGGTGAATGATTGTAGGGAACTTCATTTGATCTTTGGAGCATTGCTTGAAATGCTAAAAAGGCATATTTCTAGACCCAAGATACTGTCTAAACTTAGCAAAACTAAAAAGGGTACAATCTTGTATGTTTTCAGTTAAGACTGTTAACAAGAGCATCAACCACATTCCAAACTGATTTAAGGTTGATGACTGGTCAAAAAACCTTATCCTTTTGGGGGGTTAAGTGAAAACACACACACACACACACACACAGATTTAACGTTGAGTGCGACTTTTTGCATCAAATACCAATGTCCTAAAGTCTCTGAATTATCATGCTGCCAGCCCCTACACACATGCTAAAGAGTCAAAGAAAGTATTCCAACAAATAAGTTTTCTCATTCAGTCCAGTGATTTGTAAATAAATCATTAGTCAAATCCCTACAAAATTAGTTCAGGCTATCAAAATTCAGTTCCACTCCACATTTGGAGGGATTTTCTTAAGAATTCTACAGAACCACTCAACTTACAGAGAAATGAAGAAATTTTTCCCAGTTAAGCGTGATATTGTCTAATTTCTAGAACTACTCGTGCAGTTCCTTCAGCTCACTTGTTGTTGGTTTCCATAAATGGGGTAAGCTCCATACGCAGCAAATGGTGCAGCATACATGCTTGGGTCATGAGGTGGTGGCAGAGCATATCCATAACCATCATAAAGCTGCCCTCCATAGTATGCCCCACTCCATTGGTTGCCATAATCTGCTCTAAACTGCCAAACCCCAGAAAGAACCAATTAAGAAAAACAAGCTCACAACAAATCAGAATTTATGGGCAGATAAAATTAAAAAGATCAATTGTTTTAGCAGGTCATTGGAGATAAGTTTTGGAGCTGCTGTAAGCATTTCCAGTTCTGGATTGGATTCTATGGATCCACCATTAAAGATTATCATTATATACTTCCTGAGAAAGCAGGTAGCAATGGATGTGTTCAAACGAACACATCATTCATGCAAAACTGATCAATGACCCTTCCAAGTTTCCAGCAGCTAGGGATGACTTCAAACAGCTCTGTCAAAGCTAATTGCATAGTGAAATCTGAATTGTCCATTAGATCCTTGAAAAAGCTCTTTTTCAAACCCAAAAATAGATGCAGTAAAAATGGAGTGACGGTGTCATTTTTTTTTTTCCTTTTGGGGGAAAGGGAGAGGGAGTGGGGGGTGAGATTTTGCCGAGTACCTGTTTATTTGCTGGATTGCGACCCCAAGAAAGACGCACAGTTTGCTTGCCGATTACTGTGCCATTCAATTTCTGTAATGCCTCCTCTGCATTATTTCTGTAAAGAGAGATTAAGAGGACCATGGAGTAAAAGGCAAGCCATAATTTTAATGACACATGTTTTTTCTTTATTAGTAAGTCACACATGCAAGAGGGTTTTGAATCCACAATCACACCATGTACTTCTGAGGGAGAAGGTCCCAATTGATAAAAAGTTCACCTGCATAATTGTTATGTACCAACACTTTTCTTTCTTTTTGTTTGGAAATTTGCCAACACTTGACATAGTTATGGTAAAAAAATTCTACCTGTTAGCAAATTGTACAAACCCACACCCTTTTCCAGTTGGTATTTTAACAGAGACGATATCACCATACTGTGAGAAAGGTTGCTTGAGATCTTCATCACTAACATTAGGGTCAAGCCCTCCAACAAATATCTAATAGAAAATTTGGGTTAGCAAATCCCAATGATTATTACTTAAATCCACAAGAAGAAGATGAAACTCACTGTGGTGTTTGTAGAATCCCCATCAGCCTGTTGCGCTGACATACCATTTGATGCATATCCACCTACCAAAAAATTAAAGAATAATTAAAACATATATAAATAAGCAAAAGTCAAAGTTAAATGCTATGGCTACATCAGAGTAACTCCCTTGACATTTCAAACCATGTTCTTAAATACAAGCAGTTTTTTTTCAGGGTGAAAGTAAATATATATAAGAAGGGTACATAAAGGAGTGCTAGCAAGTGGTAGCATACTAGAGAGTACGCCCAAAGTGAAATCAGTATCTAAAATTTAAAAGTTCAAAAAACTCTTAACAAATTACAGAAGGAGAAACGACTAGTAGCAGCATTTCAATCATAAATTTAAGAAAAATGTGTGTTGGAGAAACATCTTCGCAGAGTAATTAGAAAGAAAGGAAAAATTTAAGAAAGAGGACATCCTCAGATACAAAACTCATTTGAATTTTTGTGTTGGATATTATGTCCCTTGTGTATATAGTCGATCCAAACCAAAATTTCCAACCATACAAATTGACGACCTGCCCTAAAAACACTCCTCCAGTTTCAGGACAGAATTTTGGCTTTCTTTGAGAACAATACCAAAGCAGCAGGACCCTCATAATTTAAACATCCGTAAAGGTATTCAACATAACCTCTGATGAAAAGTTTATTTCTTCATACCCATAGTGCAGCAGAATATGCTGCATCATGACTAGGCCTGATGAGGCATTACCATCTACATAATCTGTGTTCTTCTCATCAACTTGTACCTTAGACACTTGTACCTTAGACAAACAACTTAACTTTTGGGCCAGTGATATGGAAAAAAAGAACTGTTCCATCAGTCTGGTCAACCAAAAAAGTATTTTGATTTTGTTTTTTAAGTAGAAATTTCTGCTCTACCACCCAAAAAATAAGTATAAGGAATGCTAATGAAATCAATCTAAGGCCATTGTATAACATTTTTTGTATTAAGATCAACTAATTTCCAAGGAGTTGTGACATCCGTCATTCAAATATTAAAATTGGCATTGTTTAGTCCATCAACACAAATAGGAGAAAAGAAAATATCTCCCAATAGTTTTACTTGTCCACTAACAGTAATTGACATAAAGAATTTATGATGAAAGTCATTGTACAATGGCAACAAAATATATTTCATCCTAGTTAACTACTCCTCAGTTATCAAAGAACAGAGCTCTTTCATGTGTCTAGTCCCGTTATAAAGGACACAAAATAACACCAGAATCTTTATATTAATTCCGATATCTCTTTATTCCTCACTCAACATATTGGTAATTGTTCCCTTATATTAATTCCAATGTCTATTTGTTCCAATTCTGCATGTGTTGAATGAAAGAGTAATAAGAATATAATTGTTCTACTAGTTGGATTACACTCAGCCATCAGTATGGACATGAAGCAGAGGAAATGTACCACATAAACACAGATATGTCCATTGAACACAGAAAGATTGAAAATAACCAAGAATGAGGAGTTGATAACAAAGAAAAAATTGCAATTCTTAAATGGTCCACAGAGCAGCAAGGTGAATTTTTTTTTTGAATAAGTAAAAATAAACCGTTTCATTGAGTAATCAGATGAAGCAGGCTCCCCTTGTGTACACGCTACACAGGTAGTGTACTAGTGATGCACAAATATAGTAAAAAGTACTCAAGTCTAGAAATTCCTACAAGGAGGAAAAAGCGTGCCCCCTTAAGGCAGCCATCTAATCCTACAAAGATTGTAATAAAAACAATTTTGAGCTCCAAGGATGCCCAACCTCTTCAAAAGTTTGCCTGTCTCTTTCGTGCTAAATTGTCCACATAACACAGAAGGGAATGGCCCTCCAAAAAGCAAGGTGCCATTTGCAAATGTTTGTTGATGAGGCAAGATAAGAATAAATAAAAGAATCTCACACCTCCACCATGTGAAAAAGATGCTCTCTTTAGAAAGTCTAGATTCTATATATTGAAAAAAAATCAAAAGCTAACTGTGGTTACATCACAACTAGTGCTGTCAAAAACCACTCAAGCAGTAGTGTGAAAGTCCATTGGCAGCCAAGTCAGGGAAAAGAAGCAGAAAAACAGAGCAGCTGTCTCAAAGGCTTTGTAGCACAAGTTAGTTATGCTGGCAAGGCATTGGAAAAGGGGAAAGGATCAGAGACAGATTTCACTACTTTGTATAGATCAAGCTAGAAATAACAGCTGTATATAAGGGATGGTGTGATTCTGGGCACCCACAATCACAGCTGTCTAACTTTTCACATATGAAAAATTGCAGAGGATCCTGAAAAACTTGTCTGAGAAGAGAGAGAGAGAGAGAGAGAGAGCAGAACAAATAATTGGAGGAAAACTATAGTTATTGAAGCATGCATTTCAACCAATATATCTGAAGGTATCAAGTATTACAACTGCTTTATTTCTTATTGAAATAGAATAATTAAATACCTTGAGATTGTTGATATCCAGATGACTTCCTAGGAGTTGCAGCACCAATGCGCATAGGCCTGCTCGAACAATAAACACCATTCATTTCAGTCATGGCCTGTGATCTCTCGTTCTCATCCCCAAATCTCACAAAACCATAACCCTTTGAACGGCCAGTATTGGCATCAAAAACAACTTTTGCAGCTTTAACAGATGGATATTTACTAACAAAAGTTTCATGCAATAAGCTATCTGTAACATCTGCTGCTAAATCTCCTACAAAGATAGAAAGATCAGGAACATTATCTGATCGCTTGTCACCCGTGCTAAATGTTGCCCAGTTCAGCCGGAAGGGCTGTTCTGTATTAGGCATAAAAAGTCCAGCATAATTTTGTAGAACTTTCTCAGCTGTCGCATGTGAAAAAAATTCCACAAATCCATAACCCTCAGATAAACCAGTCTGTTTATTGCGAATGACCTTAACAGAGGCAATCTGCATGATATATGACACATAAGGATTGCGAAAATAGCAACCGAATAAACAGACAGAAGCAATATATGGCAATTTCAAATTTCACAAAGTTGCTTTTAAGAAAGTAAATTAAAATTGTAAAGTTTTTTTTCCCAATTATATTTGAAGAGCCGTGACAAATCTACAATAGGAAAATGCTAAAGCTACTACCAATTTTACTACAAAAGGTTTACAAACTAACGTGACAATGAATATGATTAGTGCCATATCAACAACATAATAAATAAAATTTAGAATTACTTCTTTTTTTTTGTGTTTAAAAGTTGACGCACCAATTTGTAAGTCTTATGTAATAAAATTTGTAGTAGATATAAAGTCACTCTTCCAATAAAAATATTCAAGAACTATTTGCAGTCAAAATAAACCAAGCCTAAGTGAAATCGCAATAGAAGAAGGAACAGAAAATTCAGATCAGCAGAACCACCATGTATTTGTTGCCCCCATTTTAATTTTATAAATAGTTGAAAAGAAAAAAGAATGCAAATACATCAATACGTTCAATGCAATTAACTAATTGCCTAAATTATATTTTATAACTCCTCTTTTCAGTAGAAAATTCCTCCACCTTTGTTGTCAATCAATTAGGACCTTAAATACTTAGACACAACAAAATTAATGTTGCGCAAAGTTTGAAGAGAGCTATACACTAGAAGACATCTTGGCTGATTCTTTTCTAATGATCCTGCCTATATATAGTCATATAGTGGCAAATACACATACGTACAGATTTTGTTATTGTCTTTAATGGAAATAAGGCCAAAGTTAGAAGTCGGCAACATAGAACTTTTCTTTTATTTTTTAGTTTTTATTTCCAAGCAATAATGAAGCATTTGACTGCCATGCATGCGCACATTAAGTGAGTTGATATCAATATTTGTATTTCCAAAATCATGTCATAGGAAGGATTGTTTCCAATCTAAGAAGTATTGACACATGCACAAACACAAGACCACAACAGTTCTTGAAAAAATCAAGACACAACATAATTGGATACGACAGCACCATCATAACAATTAATTTGACTTCTCCCAAACCTCGTAAAAGTGGAAGCTTTATGTACTAGGTATGGCTTTTTTTTTTAAACTATCTTTAGGTATATTTTATTTTTACTTTAAGTTTTCAAAATAGATAACAACTATAATTTTAAAAACATATCTAAAATCAAAGGAAATTTAAAAAAAATAAATAATAAAAAAAAAAACTCTCCTGCTCGACAAATTGAGGACAAGCATGAAGAAGTGTTATTCGGTCAGTTCCAGTCATAAGTGTATTCACCATTTATTAGTGAATGATCAGAACATCAAATTAGGGCAAGCTCATAATGCTAGATAGGAAGCTTCAACCCTATATGCTAGATAAAAACCTTGATGCTAATCCTAAAGCACAAAAATATATTCAAACCTAAGAAGCATGGACACGAAACTCAACACAACACAGGACATATCGATGGATATGTAATTAATTAATATGTGCAGATATATATTAAGCTTTTAAAATAAATTACAACTATTAAAATACTTATAAACACATCCAAAATCAAATGCTTTGTAATTTTTTTTTTTTTAAACTTTTTTTAATCCTCCTAACACATTGTGGACAAGCATGCAAGAGTGGTGATTTTGGAGTGTATTTGCTTCTTAAAACATTGCAAAATCAACTCCATCTTCCCTAATAATTAATGAAACCAAACAACAGGTGTAACATCCTTTTCTTTACTTTATTATAAGCCAACAATACAAATTCCTCTAATAAGGACATAATACCGTTACCACTTTTCTCAGTAAAAAGCAACCATATTTAAAACCCTTTCCTCATTATATCACACAAAACGTTCACATACATAAACCTAAACTAAACCCAACGTTCACAAACAGAGAAAATGCCAAATGAAGCAATCAAAACGTGTCCTTTGAATATTCATTCATTCAAAACCCAAATCAACAAACACAAAAAAAATAGATGAATATACGCAAATACAGACGAATGCGAATACGATATGAAATGGAAATAGAAAGAAAAGAAAAGAAAAAAAAAAATTGGACCTCTCCGGTGGAGACGAAGCAATTGTGGAGGAAATTCTCGTCCATCCAATGGTGCAAATCGCCGACCCAGATCGTCTTGTTGTGTTCGCCGCTAGATCCTTGCTGCTGCTGCTGCTGCTGAGACTGAGAGTGTTGTAGCTGCTGGTAAGGGTGATACGGCACGTAATGCTGAGGTGGAGGCGGAGGAGGCGGAGGATGACCGTAATGCTGATGGTGCGGCGCCATCATCTGATGCTGCATTACCATCGCCGCCGCCGGATACTGCATCGCCACCCACGACTGCGGCGGCGGAGTCTGTCGTTGTTGTTGTTGTTGTTGTTGATTATTACTATTATTATTCAGCTTCTCTTGTGGCTTTGAATCAGAGCCGCCGTTATTCGATTGCATCGTAATATCTTACACTCACTCTCACTCTACCCAAAAAAAAAAAAATGGAAGTTTTGGATTTTAGAGAGAGAAAAGTCTCTGAATCTGAAGGTTTTTTTTTTTAGAGAGAGAAAGTGAAGGGTACGGATACGGTTAGGGTGAGGATTTTATTTTGAGGATAGAGAAGGAGTCATTGTAAAACGCGGTTGAGCTCGTGGCCGTTGGATTAGGCATAAGGGTTGATCTGGACCGTTGATTCATAAAACTGAGATTTATAGCTACTGTTGAGGTTTCTCTCTCTTTTGGATCCGCCGCCAGCTTGAGCTTCCACTTGGGTTTTGAGTTTTAACACTTTTTTTTTTTGTGGCTATTTTGCCCTTCCCTTAATAGATATTTTTTGGAATTTGAGATTAATTTTTTTTAGAAATATTTTTTACTATTTACGTTCGTGTACCAACAAAAAAATGACAGTGTGTTCAGGGCAAGTCAGTTTTTACTTTTTTTAGATTTTTTTTTTTTTTCACCTCACGTCATGTCTTTTCAATTACAGTGACTATGACTATTTATGGCAGTGTAGAAGAAGTACTTGAAAGTTTGAAGGTTGAAACATGATCTGTGCCAAACTGGAAATTTTCCTAGGAATCTGTCAATCTGAACTAGTTCAGTTTTGATTTATCATTATCCATTTAGAAGAAAAAGAAAACTACAAAAACAAAATGATACTTTTTAACTTATAAAATACTAGTTTTTTTTTTTTTGGTAAATAGGATGGGGAAGGAAGTTGTGGTTTGAACGGCATAAGTGATACATGATAAAGATATATTGTATTTATCTTCTAATAAAAGTTACATCCTTTTATTAAAATATATATATATATATATACATGTTACCCTTTATTGTGAGATGAGGTTCTAAATTTGGAAAGAATGTGAATGCATGAAAAGGAAAAAATAAAAAATAAATACTAGTAGTAATGCTTTAATTTTTTTGATAACGTGAGAGATGAGGCATTTAAATCTTATACATTTACGTTGAAAACATGAAAAAATTTCAGTTGAATTTTAATACTCTTCATACATGGAAATAACTTATGCACACGAAAAGAAAAATACTAACACTAGTAACTAGTAAACATCCTTTTATGAAAAAGAAATTAAAAAAGAAATTGTTTTATATATATATATATATAAGACTCATCACAGATTATTAAAAAAAAAAGACTTATTAGATGCACTACAATAATTTTCTTTTTTATTTATTTGTTTTTTGGTTTTTTTTTTTTTTGAGAAACTTGTTTTTTTGGTTTAGTTTTATAGTGTTTAAAAGTGATATATAAACAATCGTGTATATTTTGTTTTTTAAAGAAAGAGATAAGGTAACTTGGAATACTGTTTAAAAATGAGATAGAAATAGTGTCTTAAGTTTTAAGCTGAATGGAAAAGATAAAAGAAAAACCTAAAACTTAGGAAAAGTAAATTACTCTTTTAATTGTTTGTGTTTTTTAATTTAAAATTATTTAACTAAATGATAAGAGGTATTTTAGAGAATTTAAGAATTTGTGTGAGGGTATTTTAGTATGCAAAAAGTTGAAAACCAAACCGAAACCGTGTTATTAATAGTATAGATGTTGTGATATTGGAAAGAACTAAAATGGACAAAAAGTACTTATTTGTAAGCATCTTTTTTAGAATAAACAATACCATTACATAATTTTATTATAATTTGTTTTGGATAATTCGATAGTAATGGGGTGAAGAGGGGGATTTTTTTAATTTTGGATGTCTGCTTTAAAATCACTAATAAGTTCCAACCGATTGAATCACAAGACTCTTTGACAATACCATTACATATTATGTCGTGAGATAAAGTTCTAAATTTGGAAATGATCAAATACCATTATAGAATCTCTAATTCTTTGTGATATGAGATCTGAATTAGGAAAGAAATGAAGTGCAAAAAATAAATACTAATACTAATAGCTTGTAAGCAAGGTTTCTTTTTAGTTTGATCTTCTTGGTTAAAAAGCAATTAAGAGCTTAAAACATTTGTATATGTGATTGTCCAAATAGATAAGACAAAGTTTAGATACAAAATTAGTTATAGTCTAAGGCAAGAATCTTATTCAATATTTTTTTATTGGAGGAGAATATGGACAAATCTATTATTGAATTACATATTCTTTTTATATTCTCTATACTTGCAAAATTTTTAGAAAATTAAAAATCAGTTGTTATGTCATTAATAAATTATTTAAATTGCAAGTTTTTGTAATTTAAAATTATGCATAAAATATAAATTTATAGATTATATAGTAAATAAAATCTGATTGCCGCAACATTTGACACGTCTTTAGGAACATAAAGAACATGCAACTCAACAGTTAGATTTTCAAAATATGTAATAATATATATTTTATTGAGTAAATGTGTAGTTTTAAGTTATAAAAAATTTTGTAGCTAAATTTTGTCCAAATAAATATTAGCTAAATTAGGCCCCAAAAAACTAAGCAAAGTTTGTAGCCATGGCTAGAGTCAACTTCTTGTTACATCTTCTATTAAACATGCATATCTGATATCTCCTAAGTAAAAAAGGAAAAAGAAAAAGAAAAAGAAAAAATATGCATGTGATAAATGGGCTTATGTTATAGATTAATGTAGGGCTGGCCGACTGGGCTTAGGTTGATGATTCCCTCTCGACCAAAGGTGCATTGCAAGCCCAAAATAAAAGCTAAATGTTTGATGAGGCATATTGGCCCATCAAGTTTTTTCATGATATATATATATATATATATATATTTTTTTTGAGTAACAAATTTTTTGAGAAACATTTTTTTTTTTTTTTTTTACACCATCTGCACAACAATAGCAACAACAAAAACAAACAAAATATGTTTTACACCGTGCTACAATAATATGTATATTTGCATAATACTATAGCAATGTTTATTGTTTACTACAGTAATGCATAAGCTAATCTCTAGGAGTTCTAATTACTTATGGAAATGCAAAATGGATTTTGCATTATTCGCTAAGAATGCTCTAATGTCACATTTTTGGTAATCTTACACTGCCCTGATGTTGTGTACAAATAAACAAATCAAAAACCAAAACACTTTATAGTAATGTGGTTGTAATATTTCATTTTGTTTGTTTCACTGTAAAATGTTTGCAGTGTTTTATTATGTTTATTTTATTGTAAAATTTGATTAAACTAAAAAATGTTTTCCATTAATCGTAAAACCCTTTATACAATTTTGTGAAATCTTTTTTTTAAGGTAAAATCTTTTACAAAAATACACTACTCCCCCTATCTAGTGGTGTATTAGGATATAATTAAATAAATGAAAGAAAAAGAGGTTGTTATAAATAATTAAGTTTTTGTGTCTATTAAAAGAATTCATAAAACAGTAAAAAAAAAAATTTGATAAGAATAGTTAAGCCAAGATTGGATAAGAGCAAAGGAGCTTATATTATATTATTAACACACACACACACACACACATATATATATATATATATTAATAACAAAAAAAAAAAAAAAACACAAATCAATGGTAAAAGAAAGAAGAGTAAGTGGTGTATTAGGATAGAATTAAATAAGTGAAGGAAAAGAAGTTGTTATCAACAATTATCTTTTAAGAAATACTATATCCACAATATTTTTACAACAAATCCTAAGTAGTAAGATGTTACTAGTTGTTATTGTTGGGGCAAAAAAGTAATCTCAGTAATAGGTTCAAATTGAACCAATAATTACTAACCACCTATAATTTGTTATGAAAATGTATGAAAAATATTATGAACATATCACTTCTCTTAACTTTTTCTCAACAAAAGGAATTTTTTGTGTTTATCAAAAGAAGTTAAGATGTTATTTCTATCTAAAAATTTGCTAATTTTGTGTAACCACTTAGCAATTAAACAGGATAGACACTAGATATTAGAATCTCATTCCCTTCCTTTTTTTTCGGTTCCCANTATGAGATTACCATCATTTAATAAAGTAGCGAGATTATCATAATTTACTATTTATGGTAAGAGCATTCACATTGGATTCTTTATATATATATATATATATAAGCATTCTGCATTCCCATTATCACTTAAACAACATGTCCTACATCTTATTCTTTATTTTACACTAAATCATAATGAATAAGTTTTTTTTTTTACACCATCTGCAACAATAGCAACAACAAAAACAAACAAAATATGTTTTACACCGTGCTACAATAATATGTATATTTGCATAATACTATAGCAATGTTTATTATTGTTTAACTTTATTAAATGATGGTAATCTCATATTACCTATTTATGGGAATGTAATAATTTATACGAAATTGTCCATTGACTTCATTCTTATAAATTTTAATTACAAAATTATTATATTTTCTTTATTCCAGACCCTAGCATAGCCCCTTTCTCACTAGCCTTATTTCAAACCCTAGTCTATTCGTAATCTTTTGCTAAATGTTATAAATATTTAGTTATTTACCACTCCATAAATATGACACTATAACATCGACAAATAAGATGATTTAAGTCTTGGACATTTAAAATATCATGAAGCGTTAGTAAAATTAAAAGACTCCAAGTGTTAGGGTAATAAATCTAATTTTCAATATAATATCATTATTACATGAATCAACTGGCTATATTGAATCTGTTTGTAATTTGTTACTGTTCCTAAAATACTTCCACATCTATTTGTAATTTGTAATTGTTTCTAAAATACTTCCACTCACATGTATAAACATGTCAAAGCTACAAACTTAGAAGGAAGAAAAAAATTGCATAAAGCTGCTGCTATCCTTAGTGTCCATCCATCACTCAAGAAAGCCTACTCATCAAGGGACAACAACAGTCGAAAGTCAATTTATCTAGGATTTGATTCCCCATTCAGGAAAATTCCCAAAAATTCCTTGCCAATATAAGTTGGTGTGGGCCATCATGCAATTGAAAGGCATTAGTCTATTAAAAAGGCAAACATCTCTCTCTCTATGGTGCAACAAAGTTTATTTATTCCATTCTTGCTTTTGGAGTGATGACAATGCATAGTATCAAATTGATAATCAAATTATATATTTGGTTATAATATACTAGTTGGTATTAGCACCTATGGTTTTAATAATAATTTAAATGAATATCTTATTTATCATGGAAGACTTGGAAGTCAAGAGATAGTTCACTTTGATTGTCAATCATTAGAACAATCTATAAAATTAATTGGCTCTCATGATTCAGATAAGTTTTTTTTGTTTTGTTTTGTTTTTTTTGTTTTTTGGGTTTTGTTTTGTTTGAAACCTCATGATTCAGATAGTTAATAATCAATATTAATGCTCCATTCTTAATTAGTATATGTAATATTACCGTCAGCTGCTTTCAATGTGTGACCATCAGACTGGTAAAGCTCAAATTACAGGTTCCGATGGAAGTGAATCAAGTCATAATATATTATCTTTCGAATTATATTCCGAACTCCATGTATACCCTTTATTTATAGAAAAGGTTAATTAGAAAGAACTCTGTGTGCTCTTCACTATAACTATTTTTGTTGTTAATATATAGGATGGCTGTTTATCGATCTTGTGCAAATACAATCTTCCTTTTTCTTCTTCTTCTTTTTTATTTATTCATTTTTTAACACAATTCTTTTAATATTATATATACATATATATATATATATATATCGAATTATATTCCGAACTCCAAGTATACCCTTTTTTTATTTTATAGAAAAGGTTAGAAAGAACTCTGTGTATTCTTCACTATAACTATTTTTGTTGTTAATATATGGGATGGCTATTAATCTGGTGCAAATAAAATCTTCCTTCTTCTTCTTCTTCTTTTATTTTTTTATTTTTTTTAACACAGTTCTTGCAATATTATATATAAGCTAAATTCACCATCTATCTAAGTATATATAACATAAGATATCAACTTGAAACTGTATTTGCAATATATTTTATCAATAGAGCAGGACTTAGATACAATACTTAAGTACTGTTGTTTAGGTTTATTTGTTAAGATTCTGCCATGTAGTTTTTATTTTTTTCCATGAATGAAAGTGTATTTTTTAAGTTTAATCACATAACAGAATCTTAAAAAGAGAATTTAAGGAACAACACCTAAGATATTGTATATAAGTTTTGTCCTTATCAATATATAAAAGAAAATAGATAGTTAAGCCAAAAGTCAATTGAAACTGGATTTTTCTATTCTATTTTAGTATTTATCATCTTATTGAGGGGAAAAAAAACAAAGATCCTCTTTGTTGATAGGAATGTTCCATTTTATACTCTTCAAGAGTTCCATTTATTTGATTTTTTTCTTTCTTTCTTTCTAAACTATGATTACTTTATAAAGGAAAAAAAAAAGAGAGACGCGTGGAAATATAACAAAGGCAATTATTATTGTCTTGAAAGTACTCATTAATACAACCTTGGATAGCTCAGAAGTAGCAACTGATATCTTAGACTAAATTAGTATAATTAAGGCTTCAACCACAACAGATACAAAGTAACAAAGTCCAATTTTATTGACTGATACCATAGGACTACATACAATGATATAAGAGTAATGCTACAATTACAAACTCTTTTACAATATTTTTACAAATTGTTGATGTGATCAACTTTTTATTAGCTTTCATCCAAATCCACTACTAATCACTTTTTCATTTATTAATAACCACCTACAACATCAACAGTTTGTAAAATTTTTTATAAAAAAGTTTGTATCTCTAGCATGATACAAATACTGAAACACACAAGAGACTAGGAAATACATATGCATCATTATCAGCCAAACCAAATCTAAATTTCTTAACATTTCACAACAATAAACTGATTTATTCTTATGAACAATTGATATTAATCATGCATGCAGAAAATTATTAGATATTTTTAGAATACAGTAACGCAGTGCTCTCTCCTCTCAAGCATGGAGAATCTCACTATTAATATAATTAGTGAAATTTATTATATTAATATAAGAGAAGGAGCATCACATCACTATACTCAATACCTAATAATTAGTCATGTAAATATATGCCTACTCGTTTGGATCCACACTTTGAGATCCTTTGGAGTGACCAGCACCAGGACTGTGACCTGGATCAGTGGGTCGGAAATCATCAGTTCTGCTTTCTTCAACATGAGTTTGACCACTACCAACTAGTGGTGCAGGTTCAGTACCTGCAGCTTCATGGTCTAAAATGCCACGGCGCAAGTGATTGAGACTATTTCTCATTTCCCTAACAATTTTCTCACAAATAGCTACGTGATTCTGATCACATTTCTTAATGTTCTGTGTCCTCAACTGCCTAGTTCCCTCAGTGGCAATAATCCCATAAGAAAAGACTATTGCAAGAAGGAAAGCAATTGTGTAAATGAGCTTGAAGGTGGCCATGAGAGATTATTAAAAAGAATGATTTTGTTTCTGAATTGACCAAGCAAGAATGTGAGTGAGTGCGTGAGAGAGAGAGAGAGAAAGAAGGGTTGGCATGCAAGAGCTATTGTATCCGAGGGTATATATAGGCCTAGAGAGGTGGGTAATGCGGCTGCGAATTATATTAATATAATATAAAATTTTCTAATTAAAATGTTGGAAATTCTAAATTGGTACATTGTAAACGATTCCTATGATTATGTTTGCCAAGTTTTTTCTTGAAAGGGACTACAAGAGTATATTCTATGTCGTTTTAAGGGTCTAGATTTCTATTGTGCATGTGCCATGCAACTATTCTCCATTTCTCTACATATAATTTACATTGAGAAAATACTAATGTCTGGACTATAATAGTATCAAAATAGTGCGAAACATCTATACGACTATACCCACTAGCCAAGGTATGACAAGACATTTCTCAAAAAAAAAAAAAAAAATGTATGACAAGACATAATTTCTGGTGCGAATCCAACATTTGACTTCAGTGTTTTGCCCTTGAATCTTTGCTCAAAATTCTGTAGCTGCTCACTATTAATGCGTCACATTTCACGTGCTACCATGATCAACTACACCCATCTTTTAATTGTTTGCACGAAAAAATCTCTATGGAATTGAAAGAGATGTAACCAGATGGTCATGTGCGTTTGGAATCTCCTAAGTCCTAGCTTATTTGCAAATTAAAAATTGAGACATGAACTTATACTTTAAACAAATACAACTAATTGATTTATACTCTTTTACTAAAAATATGAAATAAGAATATAAGATAATGTTAAACAAGTGATTGCGTTAACAAATACCTTTAAAACAATCGTTAAGAGAAAAAATAAATTCCACTTATATTGAGAAGAAACAAAAATGGCAAGAGTTAATAAATATATATTTTTTTTTACTGAAATTGACTCAATTGCATTTAGAATGCCACCTTAATAATTGTTCTTAAACACGCAATAACAAGACCCTTAAACAAGTAACTATTAAGCTAGCCAAAAATAGTTTCCTTAAACAAGTAACTAGTAAGCTAGCCAAAAATAGATTTCTTAAGTTATAGTTGGCAAGTTGGAAGGTTCTATATGCATATAATCATAGGGAACACCAAATTAGTATCCTTCATTAACAAATAAAAAGTGGCTTTATGTTTTTAAATGCTCTTTCTTTTAGATCGATCCAGCTCATGATATGTGTATGGTTAGTTGCTTACAATATGTAATATTGTAAGTTCATCAATAATACTAAGAATATAATATCAACAACAATAATAAAAATAAATTACTTTTGCTCTATATGTACTATATATAATTTAGTTTTTGCTTGCTAGTGCCAGCCATTTGCGTCTGTTGGTAATGATGAAAGAATCAAAGTTCGATTTTTGTGGCCGTTCTTTTTGACTGAAAGTCCTTTCTTTCTGGCACCCCTTCAAAACGAACCAGGAGTTTCTTTGTTGGGCACTTCAGAAGGCTAAAAACAAACTAGCAAAAGAGAAAGGAAAATGTTGAAAATAAAAGCCCTAGTAAATACCTACCCCTCTCTGTGTTTTTGTGTGTGTGATTTTAAGAGGAGGCTTTTAATTTTTATGAGCTCATCATGAGCTCAATATTCTTGAAATGTTTTAGTTGCCCTTCACTATGTTTCTTGGTTGCCATGATTAGGGCTCCACAAGTATTGAACCATACATTAACGGAGGTGCCGGCTTAGAAATGGTAACCAAGTTGGAATTGATATCTATATATACATGCATGCATACAGTAGAGGGTGTAGAGCTAAAGTTTAAGTACCGGGTAAGGCCTAGCTTATAGGTGCGTAGGTCCAAATTCTAAATCATGAGGGAAAAAGAATAAGTTACAATTATATATATTTTTACTCAAAAAGTAAAAAATAAATAATAAAAAATAAATAATGAAAACAAGTTCATCCAAATACATCATTAATCAATTATTTAGTTCATTGTGATATATGAGTTATTCACTAATAAGTTATTCGCATGCATGTATTATAAAATTATCGTACCCATTATGAATTTTCATGCATATTATTTGTTTGGTTGCAAATTAATCAAGTAAATCCAAGTGCATATATAGCATAACGTGGGTCTCTTTAAAATATTTGCACATCTATATTTCAATGACTAAAGAGCATTTTAGTTTTGATAAATTGAAAATAATAACCTCATCTAATATCCAACTAACAAAGGTCAATCTTTCATTTTCCACATAAATCCTTTTCTACCTCTTCATTGTTCCCAATTTAAGTCTTGATTTTTTTTTTTTTTGGGGGGGGGGGGTATGTAGATATGAACGGTGGAAGATTTACTTATTTCAAATTTTTTTGCAAAAACAAATGAAAGATTTTCATACTAAGATTTAACTTCTTTTTATTTGAGTTTATATATATATATATATGTTTTTTTTTTTTTTTGAGAATCAGTTTAAATATATATATATATATGTGATACTGTTGCTATATTTTTATTTAATATTTTGTCACGCTGTTGTTGATTTTAAAGCAAAACATACAATTTTATATTTTTGAGAATTTTATCAAATTTTTAACAAATCTGCAAATATGATTTTATATATTTATTTCTTATATATATATATATATATATTCTTATTTATATAATAGTTAGAATAGTAAGGTGAAAGATTTGAAAGCTAGTCTTGACAACATAAACATAATTAAATTCTCGAATATTCAAGGTACTAAGGCATTAAGTTTAAACAAATCTATAGTACTATGATATTATGAGGGACATGTGAGATTCTTTGAGCCAAACACTACGTAATCTTCCTTCAAATCTCATCACACCAACAATTTAGTAAGTTAAAAGAGGATTTAGATCTTGATGCACAAACTAAAATTGTTAAGTGATCTTGACCGAGGGCGCACTAACTTTTCAACACGTTTACTAGTAAAAGAAAGGTCAAGAGCCTCTCAAACCCCACATAGAATGTCCCTAAAGGGAAGAGGACCCCTTTGTCCATTAACATATATAAAATCCCAGAGAAGTTAATTGGTACTTCAAATGAATCTAATGATTCTCTTTTGTTCTCAAATGTCCCCCATGCGGCCATGCCTTTTTCTCTCTCTCTCTACCAAAAAATTAGGTGCTTGACAAAATTATTTGGTTGGCTCCTCAAAGTTTGGGGAGGCTCATCTCACCACTTAATGAGTTTGGGCCAAGAACATGACCACTTGCAGTCATTGAGATAGTGGTATTGGTTGTTACAAGTCGTGGGATGGGATGTCGGCGATTACGATTGGGCTTGAAAATGAAAACCACTCATTTTAGACAATAATGATAGTACTACATATTTTTATAAACACTTTGCTATAATTGTTTTACATGGCAAATTGTGATTGATTGCGTGTTACTATTATATGAACCCATATTTTTCTTCCCACCGCTTACTATTTGTTATGTTGGACAATTGTAACAAAATTTACGTGTAAGTATGTGATTCTAATATTATTGAATTTTAGTCATTGAAACAAAACAAGAGAAAGATATAAGGACACACATTTGTCACATGTTACCCCAATTTGTGCATATATTTGGTGGTGATTGGATTGTTATTCACCAACTAAAAGTGATAGTCTCATAGGTAAGTAAGTAATCTAATCATTTGTGCATGTATTAAGTGGTGATTGAATTGTTTTTCACAAAATACAATTGATGGTCTCATAGGTAAGTAAGTAATCTAATCATTAAGTTGACAAATGTGTAAATTATGTTAGAATGTGTAGTAAATTATGTCTCACTAGGAGAATTGGAAACAAAAATCCAATTGTGGTACTAAAAAGGAATCTCTGAAAGGCACCATGGATCCTTTTTCATTTGACTTGAGATTTTGTCATAGTTTATTTTCAGTTAACTTATATATTTTCTTTTTTCAATTACAATTCTAATTTCACTTGACTTTTTTAAGCCTGATAAATCAATGAAAATTAATTCTTTCAAACTTCTTGGAAGATAAATTCTTAAAAAAGTAAATAAACCAAACTGTTTATAAACATTTCAAACTTGACTTAATAATAAATTTGTTTATATTTGCTTATTTATAAATAAGATAAACTTGAGTATTTTTTAAGCTTGTTTAATAAACAAGCTAAGTCCAAGAAAAAGAGAAAAAGGGGCTTGATGTGACTTAATAATGTACTTGTGTTGAATCACATAAACCAACTACCCTACCAATTCGTACGAAGAGCTACGTCATGAGGAAGTGAAAGACCAACTATAATTTAATAAAGAGAAAGCATTAAGCTTCATAAATTATTCGGTACTCATGTGCACTTGATCTCAGCCAAAAGGATGAGAAAGGCATTCGGTACTCATGTGAAATAAAATAATAATACACCATAATCTTGCTTTGGCTCAAATTTTCAAGGTGGTAAATTATTTTTTTCAAACCGCACGATAGAAAAAGGAGTTCTTGGCTTTGATGCATATGATCATGTGTCCTTGGCACCTTATATATTTGCACAAAGCAATTGTTCCAAATATTTGACCAAAGATCATGAGGGAGGAGAGATATTGTTTTAAGAGTTGAGACATATTGAACTGGACCGCTGTGAGATTTATTATTCTCCTAACGACTGTCAATTGAATAATAAATCTCACAACTTATATTTGCATGAACTCTTAATCCTGAGAGAATAATGGACCTAATCATGAAATGTAGGTTGCTTTGATATATCAGGAGTGAGATCTAAAGTAACGGTCAAAACCTCAGTATGTTGGGCAGCCACATTTTGTGTTGATGGAACATATATTCTCAAGATGGAATTCATAGTCTCTTAACAGAGATATAAAATATCCCTTGAGATAAGTTTAATGAGTTTAGTTATTCAGAGAGTTAGGCCTAACCACTTTGGTAAGAAATTACTAAAGTATATATTTATGAAATTGGATTTCATAAATATATAATGAATAACTTAAAAGGATTAAATCGGGTACTCAAGGATTAAGACGTAGTAATCTTCAAAGTGACAGTCTATATTTATGACTTTAAATTACTACGAATATTTTATGAAGGGGTTGCATGTATAATAAAGTTTTGGGACATAATTTATTAATAAGGCCTAGAGTGCAATTATATTTATATAGTGGTATTAAATATAATTAATGGTAACTTTGGACTTGTCAAGAGTTGACAGAAAAGCCCAAGGCCCATTGGAGCTAGTGTCTTATTGGTCCTTTTGGTCCCACTCCAAGCCACACATTAAAGCCCAATTGGAAATGCCCAATAGGCCGGCCCAATTAGATAATCAGTTATATATAAAGGGAGAACATACAGAATTTTTATTAGAGAAAAAGTGAGACACCATTGTGAAGTGGTGTGTATGTGCGAGTGAAACCACTCAATTATTCTCCCTTAGAAATTGATTGAGAGACCACACTTCTTGGGCGTAAAGTGAATTGGAGTGAAGATTGAAAGTGTTCCCAAGGACTTATAATCTTTTGTTTTGAATTTCACCGCACCAAGGTACGCTAATTCTGAAATTTACATAATGCAAGTTATCAATCATGAATGAAATAGATCTTTGTTTATTGCTTCCGCTATGTGTTTGTATGAGATACAAAACCAGATTTAACCAACAAACCCCTAGTACCCAAACTCACCGAACCCAGTAAAAAAAAAAAAAAAAAACCCAAAAACCCAAACTCACTAAACCCAGTGAAAAAAAAAAACCCAAACTCTCTGACCCCAGTGAAAGAAGAAGGAAAAAAAAAAAGATGAAAAAGACTAGACCAGACCCAGCGTGAAAGGGAAAAGAAAAAAAGAAGAAAGAAAATCACCTAGTGTGAAAGGAAAAAGAAAAACAAGAAGAAGAAGAACCCAAACTCCCCGAACCCAGTTAAAAAAATAATAATAAATAAAAAACTAATGAAGAAGACCAGACCAGACCCAGCGTGAAATGGAAAAAAAAGAAGAAGAAGAAGATCACCTATTGTGAAAAGAAAAAGAAAAAAGAGAGGAAGTGTTGACACCCCATTTGCAACCCGCATTTAATCTTACATGGAGGGTAAAATGGTACTTTCATCTTGGAAATATGCATTTTGATTTTGACCATTAGATTCTTAATCTCATTCCACCAAAATGATCTTGATGTTGTAACGATTAAATTGACTGGTCATAAACCCTAATCGGACCACCAGATTGAAAGTTATTATCAAATCAATTTTTAATGTCTGAGATGCACTATCACAAATTGAGTCCGACTATATGTGATTATAAACAATTGATTTCAATTGGTTATAAGTGTAATCAATTGGAGATCAATGATGTGTCATAATTTGATTGATTAGGATTATATTTTATGGTGAGGTTGCATACATCTAATTAATTAAATAGTTAAACATTAATTATTTAATAAGTAATTTGTGCAATTATCTTTTAATTATATTAAATTTGGAACTAATTAAGTTTGAAATGGGAGTGATTAGAGCCATTTAATGTTAATTGGAAGCTAATTTGGGACCTATTAATGTTAATTGTACTGAAACCATTTTCTAACAAATGACCTCTACTCGCCATTTCATCGATATCTCTCAAAATATTTTGAATCTGTGAATGAGGTTAATTTTTCTAAAAATTAAACATCCAGGGCTTTAATTTGAGTATAAGAACGAGACAATTCTGATTATAATTGAGTGAGATATGAATTTTCAAAATTGGCTCTACAGGTTGTTTTAGCAGCTACGGGAAAATTGAATTTTGGCTTGTTCCTCACTCCCACCAATCTCTCCATTTAATGCACCAGATTTTCCCCAAGGCTAAAATAAAGTCTAGGTTCATGATTCTTTGTCAACCCTCATTAAATGGTCTTCCATTCACATTTCTTCCATCACTACTATATAAACCCTTCCTCTCCTTCATTCTAAAGGACACAAAATACCCCATCTCTTCTCATCTTTTGAATTCTAGTGAAGTTGAGTAGTCTTGTCATATATTGGTTTTCCTGAGACTCAAGGTATTGAGTGAAACTTACTCTTCCTCTCCTAACTCTTCTTTTCTTCCACCCTTAGGACCTTTACCGAGAGTCTCCTCCTCCATCATATGGATCTTGCATGAAGATATAATCAATTTTCCTAACTTGTTTTTTTTATGTTGCCATAATGAGAATTTAATATTAAAGCATGATAGTAATTATTTAAATTCTCTTGAATATGTTCGAATGTTCTCAAATGTTCTTATGTGTTTCTCACATATTCTTGGTTGTTCATCACATATTCATGCAGAACACTAGTTTTGATCTTAAATCCACATAAAAAAAAAAACATGAAAAAGATGTTTATTTTAATAATTCTTTCAAATCCTTGAATCTATAATATCACCATTCACACACATTCTCTAACTTGTTTTTTTTTATGTTGCCATAATGAGAATTTAATATTAAAGCATAATAGTAATTATTTAAATTCTCTTGAATATGTTTGAATGTTCTCAAATGTTCTTATGTGTTCCTCACATATTCTTGGTTGTTTATCACATATTCAACCAGAACACAAGTTTTGATCTTAAATCCACATAAAAAAAAAAAACATGAAAAAGATGTTTATTTAATAATTCTTTCAAATCCTTGAATCAATAATATCACCATTCACACACATTCACTAGAATTTATTTTTCAATCTAAATGCAATGCTTAATAAATTGAATTAGGGTTTATCACATTCACACACAATAAATTCAATATGCAAATTGATTGACATATTAAATGATATGATATGAATGTTGGCTACCATATTCTAGAAGACCGGTTTCACCGGGCAAGGTGGGTGCCTAATACCTTCCTACCTTGTAACATAGCCTCTGAGCTTAGATCAAGGGTTGATAAATCAATACTTATCCTTGTAATTTTCAATTTCTAGATTATAACTAGGAAACAAAGCCATATACTTTATTTTAGATTGTATCTAGGATCAAAACCATGTAATTTTCTTATGATCAATGTAAATTCAATTTCAAATTAATAAAAGGAGGAATTTTTTCAGTTTTGGTTTTCTTATTTATTCCAATAATTAAATAAGTGGCGACTCCATTGTAAAACTTTTAATCTAAAGGGGAAAATATAATTAGTCGAACCTTCATTTTGAGAGGTAATAATATGACTTCACCCATTCATGTGGGTTTTGCCCAACATCCATATCAAAAAGAGGTCTGGGGCACGGTCTCTCACAAGAAGAAAAAACCAAACTCACCTAATCCAGTGAAGGAAAAAAAAATGGTCAAAAGTTCCGGTTGTGCTTTGACCGTGGGACCTAATGTGTAGTTTTAATTACGAAAATGTCATTGAAAACAGAGTTATGAAAACTGAAAACACCTAAAATGTATTTTCAATTTTCATAACTTATCACTAAAAAATTAGAGAATTGAGTGATGAAAACAAAAACTGAAAACAAAAACCAAACAGACTTCTCAGTTATGGGTCCCACCATTTTTGAGTTATGAGTTATGAAAATAGAGTTATGAATTATGAAAATAAAGTAATGAGTTATGAAAACAGTAAATCCAAACAGCCCCTTAACCTCCCTCTAGTAAGATTCTTAAACTCAACTTTATTTTACTTTAAATATATTCTTCATTCTTCCATTATTCAAATTCAAGTAGGATCTCTCACAGATTACAAACTACATACCTAAATATATAATATAGTATATATTCAGCTAACCTAAAGGATGTCATCATGACATTTTAACCTCACTTTTATTGAGAATTGGATACCAACTCCACTGAGAAACCAATAAACTACACTACCCCATAACATCGTGAAGACATGTATGTGTGAGAGACCGCGCCCTCGGCCTGTTTTATAGAATGTTGGGTCAAATCCACGTAAATGGGTGGACTCATGTTATTGCCTCTCAAAATGGAGATTTAACTAGTTATATTTTCCCTTTAGATTAAGGGTTTTATAATAGAGTCGCCACTTATTTAATTATTGAGATAAATAAGAAAATCAAAATTAAAAAATTTCTCATTTTACTAATTTTCAATTGAATTTACATTGATCATAGGAAAATTACATAATTTTGGTCCTAGATATAATTTAAGATAAAGTACATAGTTTTGTTTCATAGTTACAATCTGGAAATTGAAAATTATAAGGATAAACATTGGTCTATCAATCTTTGATCTAAGTTCGAAACCTATATTACAAGGTGGGAAGGCGTTAGGCACCCACCTTACCCGGTGAAACTGGACTTCTAGATTATGATAGCAAACATTCATATTACATCATCCAATATGTTATCTATTTGCATGTTGAATTTAAAGTGTGTACATGTGATAAATCCTAATTCAATTTATTAAGCATTTCATTTGGATTGAAAAAAAATTCTAGTGAATGTGTGTGGATGATAATATCTTAGATTCAAGAATTTAAAATAATTATTAAAGAAACATCTTTTCATGTTTTTAATGTGGATTTAAGATTGAAACTATTGTTATGCATGAACATGTGATGAACAATCAAGAACATATGAAAAACACATAAGAATATTTAAGAACATTAAAACATATTCAAGAGAATTTAAAAAGTTACTATCGTGCTTTAATCCTAAATTCTCATCAAGGTAACACAAAAAACAAGTTAGGGAAATGGATTATACTTTCATGTAAGATCCATATGGTGGAAGAGGAGACCCTTGGTTAAGGTCCTAAGGGTAGAGGAAAAGAAGAGTTAGAAGAGGAAGAGTAAGTCTCACTCAATATTTTGAGTTTCAAGAAGACCAAGATATGACAAGATTGCTCAACTTCACTAGAACTCAAGAGAGGGGAAAAGATGGGGGTTTTTTGTGTCATTTGGAATGGAGGAGAAATGGGTTTATATAGTAATGGTGGAGAAAATATGAATGGAATATCATTTAATGAGAGTTGACAAAGAATCATAAACCTAGACCTTAGGTTAGTATTTGGAGAAATCGAGTGCATTAAATTTAGAGATTGGTAGGAGTGAGAAGCAAGCAAAATTCAGTTTTTCCGTAGCTACTGTAGCAGCTTGTAGAGCCAAATTCAAAAAATAATATCTTCCTTAAATTTGATCGAATTTGTCTCGTTCTTGCGCTCAAATTGAAGCCCCAGATTTCTACTTTCTAGAAAAATTAACTTTATTGATAGATTCAAAATATTTTGAAAGATATCAACGAAAATGGGAGCAAAGGTCATTTGTTAGAAAATAATTTCAACATAATTAACATTAATAGGTCCCAAATTAATTTCCAGTTAACATTAATAGGCTCCAATTACTCCTATTTCAGACTTAATTAGTTCTAAATTTACCCTAATTAAAAGATAATTGCACAAATTACTCATTAAATAATTAATGTTTAACTATCTAGTTAATTAGGTGTGTGCAATCCTACCATAAAATGTGGTCCTAACCAATTAAATTATGACACATTATTGATTTCAAATTGATTATACTTATAACCAATTGAAATAAATTGTTCATAATCACATATAGTCGGACTCAATTTGTGATAGTGCATCTCAGCCATTAAAACTTGATTTGATGATAACTTTCAATCTGGTAGTCCGATTAGGGCTTATGACCAGTCGATTTGATTGTTATAACATCAAGATCATTTTGGTGAAATAAGATTAAGGATCTAATGACTAGAATCAAGATGCATATTTTCAAGGCAAAATTACCCTTTTACCCTCCATGTGAGGTTAAATGCAGGTTGCAAAATGAAGTGTCGACAGTATGGAAGAAAAACACAAAAATGAGTCATTTCCATCAATTTGAACAATTTGTTCAGTTTACAAAAAATAGGAAGGGGTTCTTTTGCTATCACGAGAAAGAGAGAATAATAAGAGTTTATGTTTTGGTTTGCTTTCTTGAAAATATTTTAAAAGCTGCTACTTATATATATATATATATTCGAACGTACTTACATATATAGGTAAATGTTTGTTTACAAGATAACAGATAACTATGCTATTGTATTTGGATTACATGATAATTCCTAAATAGTATTTGCTTTGGAGGTATTTGGATTACGTTTTTTTTTTTTTTTATTGTTTTGGAGGTTCTAGTAACTAATCATTAACCTAAGCGATGTATGGAAAAGTTTGAGAAATTTTATTTTTATCTTTATATATGATATGTATATGATGAATGATTATTAATAAAAACAAAGAGTAAAATTTAGAGAATTTTATAGAAATTAACTTGCTTAATTTAATTACAATTTTTTTATAGAGAAGATCAAACCTATTTATTTAGAATTTGTTTGGTGTTAGGTTAGTTGATAAAAAAAAGGGGGCAAGCTAACTGGTTTAAAGTTTAAACTAATATAGTTTGACACTATTTGCAGCTCTAAAGCAAATTAAAAATTTATATTATAATGATGTCATGAAAAAATGTGGCTTTCAAAGTCTTATGCAGTAACATTAGAGGAAGTGAACAAAGATCTAAATTTTATTTTTTGACTAAACTATGAATTACACTTATGAAATGACTATCACGTTACGGCAGTGGTAAAACTGCTTTCTCTCTCTCTATCCTTGTCAATATATTCTTAAAAGGAAAAATTGAGCTCTGACTGGGCCTTTCTCTTTTATTCCGATCTGTTGGCATTTACTGGGCTTGCCAATCTTTTAAGTTTTAATCCTCCTCCACGGGCGACCTTTATCCTATTTGGGCTTAGTAACCTCAGCAATCTTCACAATCTAGCCCATCAAACCTTCGCCGTTGTAGTTGACTTTCTATCCTACACGTTTTTTTTTTTGATAAATACATTCTTCATGTTTCTTGTTTTCTGAAAGTTACGTGATTCTCAAATCTGATTCTCCTCTGTAAAATCTGTTTCAGACTTTCAGTAACCTCCAAAAACACGTGATATTATTAGGCTAAAATATAAAGTGCACCGTCTAAGTTTGATTGAAATCTATTTCAATTTTCTAATCTTACTTTTATTTAATTAAAATAATTCAATTCAGGCATTTTGAATTCAAATTTGTTTAAAAAAAAATTGCCATTAAGTATGAAATTAACTAATGAAAAAAGATTTTTTGAAAAAAAAATTCTTACATAAAAAATTTATAAGATTTAAAAATAATTAATTTTATAGATTTTTTTTTTCATGTGAAAAAAATATTTTTTTAAGGGCAATTGGACAGAAGGCCTAAATTGAATAAATTTGAAACTTAAAATATCCAATTGAATGATAGTAAAGTTAAATAATAAAATAAATTTCAGCTAAACTTAGAAGATACAATTTACATTTTAACCGTAGAGTAATTCTTAAGTACTGAGCACGTTGAATGATGCTTACTCTTTTCATATTTATAGTGAGATTCACTCATTAAATTTATGATGAGTTCATTAGGAATATGAGAAGAAAAAATATTATTGAGAGTATCTAAGTATTCCCCTTATTATTTGGCACAATAATTTCCCTTTCCATTAATAAAAAAAATAAACTTATTCAAATTGGGCTCAAAGTCAAAAGTCAAGAAATCAATGAATACAAGTAGGTTGGGTATTCATTGAAGAAAAAGCCCGAGGCCACTCTTACGTGTCACAGACACAACCGAACCGCCTCAACAACATTAACTTGGGTTTCAAACTTTGAATAAACCCAAAAAAAAAAAAAACAAAAAAACAAAACATAAACTGAAGCAACCTTTCTTTCCTTCCCAATCTCCACAGTTCCATGTAATTCTAAATTCTGACACATCAATATCGTTATAAATAAACAATAATAATTTTTTTTTAATTTTTTCTGTCAAAGAATTATTCCGAGTAGAAAGAAAGAGAGAGGGGGTGGTTATAGGCAAGAGCTTGAAAAAAAAAGAAAAAAAGAAAAGAAAAAAAAAGAATATGCCATTGCAATGTGCCTATGTTCCTCAAAAACATTCTCAGATACCAAGTCGCTCTTTTACAACATTAGATAACATATGATAGCGTACCGCAACCCCCTTATTTCTCTTTCTTATAATAATTACATAAATTTCTGCTAGCACATGTTGTGTTATCTTTCTCTTCCTTCACTCCTTGAATTCTCTCATCACCGCTCTCTCTTTCAGGTACAATCTCTCTCTCTCTCTCTCTCTCTTCCTCTTTCTCTCTTTGTAATTTTGCTTTTATGTTCTTGTGCTTTATAATTCTTCAATTAACTGTACGTGTCTCTCTCTGTGTTTGTGTTTGTGGCGGTTACTTTGCGGTTAAGAGTTGTGTTAGGGTTTGTACTTGTTTGATTTTTTTTTGTGTGACTGATTTGAATTCGTTATTACAACGTAGAAGAACTGCGCAAATTTAGATAAAAGTGAATATATATAATGTAATATGTATGTATGTATATATATGTAAGTAGTTAGTATGTATGGTCTCTTTGTGTTGTTGTGTGCTTTTTGATTTTAATTTTAAGTGTTATGGACATTGCATTTATTGTTTTATAATAGGTTTTAATAAGTTGGAGAACCATATTATGGAACTGGTGGTTTTTTGATTTACTCGAGATAATTGTGAATTCCAATCAGTATTCACTGTTTGCTTATACTTAATTTTTTTTGAATTGAAGTTGACGAGATTAATTGATGGAAATAATCACTAATGCCAATTCTTGAAAATTCGTTTTGTGTCTAATGTTTTTTGAACTCATGACCTCACCGTCCAACCCATTATTTTGGGAGAAGGAAGTGCGAGTTGAGCTATAACTCATTGGCAAGCGCATGATTTTTATCTTTTATTTTATTTTTAATTCCAAAAAAAAAAAAAAACGTTAGATCACAATGTTGAGGAAATGTTGGGTCTTAATGTTGGAGGGATGAGGCTCTGCTTTTACATGCTCGTATCTGCCTCAACTAGGAGGGCCATCAGCCTGATTAGAATGTAGTGATTGATATGTTGTTTTCTTTTCCACATGCAATTTGCTGAACTTGTCTCTTGTCCTGTGTATTTATAAGTGTAGCATTGTCAATGAATGTAATCCTTTCAAGTTAGTTAATTTTTTTTTTTTTTTTTTTAATAATATGAATTTGTGCTCAGGATTCTGGAACTTGTTTCTATGGTGGTTTTGGAAATCCCAAAGAGAGTTTTATTTGCAAGGCTTTGAATCAAGTGAAGTGATCCGAATAAGTGCAAGGCTGTTTAATGGGTTCTGATAAGCAGTCTGTTGGTTTACTGGAGACACTTAAAATGGAGAGAGTTAGAACAATTTTTACTCCGGCGTATCCGTACCCACATGAACATTCACGGCATGCTATAATTGCTGTTGTTGTAGGTTGCCTGTTTTTTATCTCATCAGATAACATCCATACTCTTGTAGAGAAGTTGGACAACAATATTAAATGGTGGTCTATGTATGGCTGTTTGCTTGGTTTCTTCTATTTCTTTTCATCTCCATTTATAGGGAAGACTATTAAACCAAGCTATTCGAATTTCAGTCGGTGGTAAGTAGTTTACTCCTCTCCTATGCTATTGAGTTTGCTTCTCATACTCAGTCAGATGCACACACGTGTTTAATATTTATGTATTTCTGTCACTTTTCTAGTACGGTGAACTATAAAATCTAGTGGTGTTAGTAATCTTTGGAAATTTACTTCTGCAGGTACATAGCCTGGATTTTAGTAGCAGCTGTGTATCATCTTCCTAGTTTTCAGTCAATGGGAGTGGATATGAGGATGAATCTTTCAATGTTTTTAACAATATTTATCTCTTCTATTTTGTTTCTTATTGTATTCCATATTATCTTTTATGGTCTTTGGTACATTGGCCTTGTTTCACGTGTGGCTGGAAAGAGACCAGAGATCTCAACCATTCTTCAAAATTGTGCTGTAAGTTGTGATGATGCTTTTGGTACCTCTGTGTCACATTGCTGGTTTTGCCATTACATATAAACCCTGAATATCATGTTTATGCCCTTACTTTTGGTTCAGGTTCTTAGTATAGCCTGCTGTGTTTTTTATAGTCATTGTGGCAACCGTGCTATTTTGAGAGAGAGACCGCTTGAACGGAAAAACTCTAATTGGTTTGCTTTTTGGAAGAAACAAGAGCGAAACACATGGCTTGCAAAGTTCCTCCGAAGAATTAGAAATTCTTAGAATTTCCAAATTGAAGGGATTCAAATTGATGGGAATTTTAATCCCGTTAATCAAAATCTCTATTGTTTAGATAAGTACAATTAAGAATTTAGAAATTAGAGTAGTATAATCTTTTCAATGATGATGGCAATGATTTGGTGATGATGGAATATGGTGGTGGATGTTATGGCAAGTGGCGGATGTAGTGACACATGATGGTGGTAGCATTGACAGTGGTGCTGATTGTATTGTTATTAGCAACAGCAGTGGTAAAGATGTGAAAAGCAATGGTGGGTTGTTTGAGATAATAATGGTGGTAGAAATTTGTACAATGACAGCTTCTTCCACGATTTTTTCTTTTGGGGCTTTGTACATTCCTCCATGGAATTTGAACTTGGGCTATGTATATTTGAAAACCAAGTTCACTCTATTGTTAAAGAAAACAAGGGAAATCAATGTTGGAAATTCCAAAATTGCAACCGAGTAAAATCCTACATAAAAATCTCTCATGCAAACACAAAATTATTGAAATTCCAACTCTGAAAGTAACTAGACTTAAAAGAACAATCTTCAACACCACTACCACCATTGTTACATGTTTCAACTCACCATAATAATATCAGCCATACCACTTTGGCCCTACTGCCTTTATCATATGTCTGTAGACCACCTCTTAACTGCCACATCAACTCCCTTTTGCCACCACTGCATCTGCCTACTTTGTAGTGCCAACCACTCTGGCATCAATTTATAAGCGTGCTGGATTTAAGGTTTGTTCTCTTTAGAGTGCAACTCCATGCTGGCTGTTCCTATTATGTTAGAAGTTCTTGGAATGGACTCAATGGTTACTTGTTTAGCATGTTGCAGACCACATATTCTGGTAATTTTAGGATCACCTTATTGTAACTTTGCTTTCAGCATTTGACATGTAAGTAGACAATTTATGGCAATTGCTTCAAATTGAATATTTTTTTTTTTTTTTTTTTGGGGGGGTGGGGGTGGGGTTGCTTTAGAGTATTGATGTTGAGTGTTTAATTGTCAACAATTGATTTTGAAAAAAAGAAGGGGGAAAAAAATCTATGGCAAGGGTAGGAGAAGAATTAATTATTATATGCTAAACTATTCAAATACACACTCAAGTATCTCTAAATGACATCTCCTTCCCTGTAGGGCATGTTCATTCCGTATTGTTGTGTGAGTTCTAATTATATTAAAAAAAAAGCTGAATATCATATTGTCTGGTTCTATTATAGGTACCCTAATCCGTCAGCATTCACATATGAAAGACGCTTCTTCCGTCCTTTTGAGAATGCTCTCCAGCCCCTCTGTGGTATAAGCCAGAGCACGTAGCTGTAAACAAGCCTGAGGTACCTTGTGGGGTGTCTGAACTGAAGCAATATGATGGACCTCAGTGTTTTGTTATTCCTGGAAACCATGGTTTGTATAAATATTGAGTTTGAGCCTTTCATGATTTACTTTTGTTCCTCCACAAAAGAGAAAAGTTTTTGGAACTGATTCTGTTGTTTTCATTTATGAATTTATTACTGCATTTATTTGATAACATGAACTAGAATCAGCTTTTTAGACCCCGGTTTTCCTCATTAAGAAGCCCTTAAACTTTGTAACCATCTAGATTGTCACTATGGTGAAATAATATTCTCTTTTTGAATGCAGATTGGTTTGATGGTCTTAATACCTTTATAAGGTATATATGTCATAAAAGCTGGTTGGGCGGGTGGTTTATGCCTCAAAAGAAGAGTTATTTTGCTTTGCAACTCCCTAAAAGGTGGTGGGTATTTGGTCTCGATCTAGCACTCCTTGGTGATATTGATGTATACCAATTCAAATTCTTTTCAGAAGTAGTAAAGAACAAGGTAATTCTTCTTTTCCTTTTTTGCTATTTTAATACTTTTCTGAAAATATCACAAGTGGATGAGATTGGTGGTGCACCGGCAATCTAACCAGATGGGATGCTTGCTGCATGAGAGTTGTTTCCATGGTCCCTTGTTATTGTCTCAATCTTGTTGGGTTGAATCTGATGCCTATAATAAATTTTTTAGAGATGGGCATATTATAATGTGTCCGTTACACATTTTGACAAGCACTATATTGAGTGCATATCGGACTTTTGTCATTGTGTCAAGACATGCCTGCTGTCACCCACTAACAGATTAACTATAGTGGATGGTGAAACACTTGATCTTGCAATGTGGGTCTAAATACATTTGCTTTGGGATGTCTATATTAATGGTCAACAACCCCACCCCCCCCCCCCCCCCCCC
>NW_027069955.1:28442-62388 GCF_002906115.3 Quercus suber | reverse complement strand
TCTCTTCTATTTTGTTTCTTATTGTATTCCATATTATCTTTTATGGTCTTTGGTACATTGGCCTTGTTTCACGTGTGGCTGGAAAGAGACCAGAGATCTCAACCATTCTTCAAAATTGTGCTGTAAGTTGTGATGATGCTTTTGGTACCTCTGTGTCACATTGCTGGTTTTGCCATTACATATAAACCCTGAATATCATGTTTATGCCCTTACTTTTGGTTCAGGTTCTTAGTATAGCCTGCTGTGTTTTTTATAGTCATTGTGGCAACCGTGCTATTTTGAGAGAGAGACCGCTTGAACGGAAAAACTCTAATTGGTTTGCTTTTTGGAAGAAACAAGAGCGAAACACATGGCTTGCAAAGTTCCTCCGCATGAATGAGTTGAAAGACCAGGTCTGCTCATCTTGGTTTGCTCCAGTTGGTTCGGCAAGTGATTATCCACTTTTGTCCAAATGGGTTATCTATGGCGAGGTACATTTAGCATCCACTATAAGTTTTTATGCAAAACCTTTTCCCCCATTTTTTGTTTGTAATTTTTTTCCCTTCCATTTCTCAGTTAGCTTGCAATGGCTCATGTGTTGGTTCATCGGATGGAATATCTCCCATATACTCACTATGGGCTACATTTATAGGTCTTTACATTGCCAATTATGTAGTGGAAAGGTCAACAGGGTGAGTAGCAAATGTGCAGTTGATTTTATTATTTTACTGTTGTTGGTTGTTCTCTCTTGACATCAGTAGGATTTCTTGTTTTAAAGTATAGGTTTTGATGTCAAGGGTTCTCTTCTGTCTCTATTTCTGCAATTAGATTCACACTAATAGGAATGTATGAACTGAGTACTTTCTTTCTCTTCTTTTATGTTGTTAACCTTCTGTCCTAATTATCCAATTAAGGTTGTATATAGTTGATTAATGTGAAGGTATCATTGGCTTTTTGTTGTTTTGACTGGGAGGGACTATGTAAGTAATTGCTGTGTGAATTGATGTTATTGTGTTACTGGTCTAATTAGAGTGGATATCCAGCTACAATCTCGGCTTATAAAGTATTGTAGCTAGGTTGGGTAGCATGATAGATAAATTTTGTATCCTTCTTGAGTATCTCATTAGATTGGGAATCAACCTCTCCAAACAAATTGAGGGTAAGGTTACCTACCATGACATCTTCCAAACCCCACAAAAAGTGGGAGCTTTGTGCACTAGGCACCATTTTTTTTTTTTTTTTTTATAAATATTTTTTAATATCTTATTATAGATTAAGATTGGCCTGTTGAGGATGAAGTAGAAGAGAGAAATTTTTACAATTATCCAAAGATAAGAGATGTAACACTTTAAGATGGTTTATCATGTTAAATCAATCCTTTTTCTGTTGTACAATCAGTTTAGATAATGCTTATGCTTGATACTTGGTTTTACATCTCTCTCTCATTTTTCCCTCCATTTCCTCTTCAATACTTCATTGATGTCTTACAATGAACAGGTGGGCTCTTACTCATCCTGTGTCAGTTAAAGAATATGAGAAATTCAAGAAGAAGCAAATGAAGCCTGATTTTTTGGATATGGTTCCTTGACAAAAACCCAAAAAACCCAAAAAACCCAATCCCTTTTGGGGCCAAAAATTATTAAAAAAGTAGAAGGATTACTGCCTTTTAGGTTTATATTCTTGAAATGGCTGCTTGTGTCAGACTACCCACCTTTACACTTTTGAAGTTAGTGTTAATATGTTAACCGTCATTTATAAATTTATAGAAGTGTGGACTTACAAAGCCAACAAACACTTATATTACTTTCTCGTGGTTATGAATCTGGATTTGATTTTCATATCTTTATTTAGTGAATTGTATACTATTCTTCTGGCTAATAGTCATTAGCTTCATTCTATGCTGATAATTTCTGTACAAATGATTGTGCTTATGCACAGAAATTGGTAATCAAATATATGTGAGTATACATGTTTATTATTATCAATGGTCAGAACACAGATACATAGCCTGGTCCATATGTCGAGATTTATATGGAAATTGTCATGTTTGACACAATTTTTTTTGAAGATGACCCCTGTGTCCATGTCCATATATTCTATGCTGATAATTTTTTTACTTATATAAACATTTTTCCTGGTTGACCCTAACATCGTTAACTCACCTTGTTTGATCAAGGTTGGGGATGAGGACTCTGTGATCATTATGACACATGAACCAGGTTGGCTTATTGATTGGTATTGGGATGATGTGTCTGGGAAGAATATCTCGCACCTGATATCTGATTATTTGAAAGGAAGGTGCAAGCTTCGAATGGCTGGGGACCTGCATCACTATATGCGCCATTCCTCTGTTAAATCAGATGGGCCAGTTCATGTGCCACACCTACTAGTAAATGGTTGTGGTGGGGCATTTCTGCATCCCACTCATGTTTTCAGTAAATTTAAAAAATTTCAAGGAGTTTCTTATGAGTGCAAGGCTGCATATCCTTCGTATGTCGATTCAAGCAGGGTAAATGTGGAACATATTTTTTTGTGCTTTCATTTCCTTGATAAGACCAAGTTCAAATTTTTTTATTATTCTCTTTTTAATTGTTGGTGCACTAATATATTTCTTATTTTTATGCAGATTGCACTGGGAAATATTTTGAAGTTTCGGAAGAAGAATTGGCAATTTGATTTTATTGGTGGCATTATATACTTTATATTGGTCTTTTCTATGTTCCCACAGGTGGGTTTCTGTTAAGTTCTGTGTGTATATTCATCTATGGTAGTTAACTAGATAGCATCTTTGAACAGAGATGAGTACGGAATTTTCTCCCCCCACACAGTCTCTCTTGAAAGAGCTTGTACCTTGCTGGCTTTCTCGTCTCCCTCCTTGTGTGCAAGCAGTTAATTTAGTTGCTTATAACATATAAAATATTACTGTGTTACTGAGAGGTGACATTTTTTTTCTTTCTCTTTTTCTAGTGCAAGCTCGATCACATCTTGCAAGAGCGTTCATTTTCAGGTCACTTGAGGAGCTTCATTGGCACTGTGTGGAGTGCTTTTATATACATGCTGGAACATTCTTATGTATCTTTAGCAGGTGCTCTGCTATTGTTAATTGTAGCAATCACATTTGTACCCCCCAAAGTGTCTCGGAAGAAAAGGGTAATAATCGGAGTTCTTCATGTTTCTGCTCACTTGGCTTCAGCTTTAATTCTTATGTTGCTGTTGGAACTGGGTGTTGAGACGTGTGTCCAGCATAAACTACTAGCAACCTCAGGTGACTTCTTTTTTTTCCTGTCATGTGTTACTTAGAAATTTGCTTGTTTCATATATTTTTTTTGGTAAGGTCTAGAAGCATTTCCATCTTATATTACAAGCAGCAGCAAAATTCATTATTAATTTTATATGTTCTGTATGGAGATGAGGAAAGTTAATTATATTAATATCATTATTAGTTTTCTTATTAGTAATTTACACACCTACCCAGTGGGTCTTGAACCAATGACGGATGACCCCATCCTTCACCCATTCTTATGGTCGGAGGAGCTGCTAGTTAAGTTTGAGCTCATTGGCTTATCATTATTTGTATGATATAGATTCCTATGCATATGACAAGTTTGGAGCTTGAAATTTTTATGTTTATACAATCATGTGTCATGACTGCAAGAATCTAGATTTCATTTTTTTTTTTAACTCACTACATGTTTGGTCCTCCAACAATGGGGGTAGTTTCAATTTTGTCCCTCAACTTTCAAAACCAAGTCAATTTTATCGTTAGTCAACTTTTGAGGATAAAATTGACTTGATTTTGAAGTTGAGCAATGAAATTGACAGTTAATATTGAGAGACCTTTATAGAAAGTTGAAGGATGAAATTGAAACTGTGACAAATTTAATGAAACCGAAATTTTATTTTGGCTATTTAAATTTAATTATTGGTACAACAATAGTAACAAAAACAGTGTTATGATTGATAATTACAGTGACTGAGGTGGTTTAATGTGTTGATAATATCAAAATTTTTTTCATCCCAGGTTATCACACTTTATATCAGTGGTACCGCACGGTGGAAAGTGAGCACTTTCCAGACCCAACTGGCCTTCGAGCTCGCATAGAACAATGGACCCATGGCCTTTATCCAGCATGCATCAAGTATCTCATGTCTGCATTTGATATTCCAGAGGTAAGAGAATCTTTTGTGTGTTCCCGAAATGTGCTTCATATTCATCTATATTAATGGAGAAGTATAATTAGGTCATGGCTGTAACACGGAGCAACCTATGCAAGAATGGAATAGATTCGCTCTCTCGAGCTGGTGCTTATGTATATTATGCTTCAGTCTTCCTTTACTTTTGGGTCTTCTCAACCCCTGTGGTTTCCTTGGTGTTTGGAAGCTACTTATACATCTGCATAAACTGGCTTCACATACACTTTGATGAGGCCTTCTCCTCTTTAAGAATTGCTAATTATAAAGCATTCACTCGTTTCCATATCAAGTCTGATGGTGATCTTGAAGTTTTCACCCTTGCTGTTGATAAGGTGAGTAAATCATTAAGTACCTTTGATGTGATGATTTTTTTCTCCACTGACTCATTACTTTATTCCCCACTCCCTCCAATAAACTAGGATTGAAATTGCATTATATTCCAGATCACCAGCATTACAATGTTATTTTCTACATACTCTACCTGATGAAGTCTTTCTTACAGTCAGCCCTGTGCTTAATGTAGGAACCAAGGTCTAGAGCTAATAATTAGGTGATAATGGTTAGGGCTTTTCATCTAGTGTACCTGATTGTGGACCTTATAAAACCTGCCTCTCCCCTTTATTCTTATATTAATTTTCTTTTAATAAACTAAGCTACTATCCTGCTTTTTGTTATGATTAGCCCAAAAACTGTTCTTATTAAAGTAAAAGAATAGCTCTTGCAATTTATAAGCAAACTTCTTGTCTTCTATTTTAAAACAATGTTATGGCATTCATGTTTTGACTGAGTAAGATAATTATAATTGCCCTTAGAGCTTAGCATCTTACAGCAATCAGCAAGACATCCATTATCAGCATATTCTGTGATTTTAGAGAAATTAACCAATCAAGTGAATCAAAATGTGTCAAGTGATGTCAATGGATCTTAAACTAGAGAGTGGTTTCCTTTTAAAATTGTTTTGTAAGTCCTGGCCCCTGGGCATGAGCAGAAACTGCTTAGCCTGTAGGGGTGAATGCCCTTGAATTACTTGACAACTGGTTCTAGCAGGTGGGGTCAATTGTTCGTAGGTTTTACTGGCTAGAAGCAAGTTCAAAGGGCCCTTTTTTAAAAAGGTTCTCTACGTTAAAAAAAAGTGGTTTGTAAGACTTCCAAGCTGGACATATTTGTGATGGTAATTGAGAAATTGAAGTTTGAAGAACACTTTGTAAAGAAACATTATATTACTGAATATTTTATAGTTCATATTAAAACTGTTGAATGCAACGACTACACATTCTTGGGAACACTTGGAAGTTGTCTAACCCTTATTACAAACGCTTTTTTGACAAGCAGGTCCCAAAGGAATGGAAGCTGGACCCTGATTGGGAAGTGGAGTCAAAAGAACCTCGGCAGTTTAGCCACCTTAATAAGTTCCCCAGCAAATGGAGTGCAGCTGCTACTCATCAAGACCCACTTCATACTGTTAAGATTGTTGATCAATTTGTTATACAGAGAACTGATAAATCTGATATTGGATCAAGTAATGGGTCAGTCAATCAGTGACCTGTGCTTCTCAATTGTAATATTAATGTAGTCCTCACCCGAGAAGGAAGCAATGTTTTTTTTTTTTTTTTTTTTTTTGAAAAAAAAGAGAAGAAAAATTTAATGTTATACTTCTTGAGGTTCTATTTTCCAGCTGTCTGCTGCCTATATATAGGGTGCTAATTGCTATTAGATCTGTCTCACATGGACCCCAAGTGTTCTTAGGACTCAGATTAGGTGTCTAACTAACGAGTATTTCGTATTTACTAAATAGGTTTCTTTCTAGATTGTTGTATAGTAAAATATGCGATGGTTATTAAGATCACAGGTTACTTTTAAATTATTTTATTTTATTTTTAAAATTGGTCAGGACTTGGTGTTGTGAATGCCCTAGAAGGCTAACATTGGAAAGATCTGGTTGCTTTCATATAAAATAGATGTCTGATATTTTCGTTTGCCACATAAATTGTATTCTACTTTTTCTATTCTACACAACCTATAAAAAAAAAAAAAAACTTATATTAAATTACCTATTTTACATTTTATTTTATTTAAATAATTATTTTCATTCTTTTTTTATTATCATCTTCATAAAGAGAGAGAAAGAGAGCCTGGTGAGAGCAAGAGGTGTGAGAAAAAAATTTATAATAATGAAATACAAAGCTAATCATGTATAAATTTATCTATCTTTAAATGTGTAAAATTGAGCTTTTTTATTTTTTATTTTATATATATATATTTTCCATTGTCTGATGCAAATGTTCATGGTAACAACCATTTTCTCTCTTTTTTTTACCATGTTTTTGTAAAGAGAAATGATATGTTTACAATATTTTTATAATATTTTTATAACAAATCTTAAGTGGCAGGTTGTTACTGGTTGTTATTGTTGGGGCAAAAAAGTAATTTTAGTATCAGTGTCAAATTTGAACTAATAACAACTAATCACCTGTGATTTGTTGTAAAAATGTTGTAAAATTGTTGTAAGTGATAACAAGTGTTAAGGTAATATTTCAGCCCCAAAAAAGAAAAAGTTTCAAATAATTATTCGATTTTCCCAGCAATGGGTCACGGTGGTTCTAAAATTTTCTGCTGGAGAGTAATGCAAAATAATCGTAAGCCACATTCTGAATTCCTTGAGTTTCTTCACAATGGAAAAAGAGCTGATTCTTGCTGTGAATTGTCCATTAATTCCTCTGGTTTATCTACAAGTACGCTGCAAATGGACAAAATCTTGCAAATGTGCATTAAGGGTTGGTTTGTGTAGCGGATGCGGCTGCGTTTTTTGAGATTACGTTTTTTTTGGGCTGGTCTAAGGCACTGTTTATGGATTAGCCAAGTGATAAAAACGCATGAACAATAATTTGCAACAATAAAAAATATTTTGTTACAGTGTTTTCAGCAATAAGTTTTCAGTTTTTAGCAAAATAAGCGGTATATCCAAATGCACGCTAACAAGATAAACATTCTAAAAAGAGGTACACTAATTAACAGAACCAAAATTGTTCAGTGTGCTTTCTTAATTGCTATAGCCAAAATTGTTTGTGATAAATAATGACAAACTTTGATTTGCCGAGTTGTAATCTACAAAATATCTAGTGCTGTTTGGAAGACTACCTACGTTAGTTTTCATAGAGGAATCTCTCATATGATGTCCCTTCCAATGCTTCTCGGACAGCTTCCCAGTTTTGGATTTGCATCGACAAGGGGGCTGTGTGTATCTTAACTTGACTGCTCGAAAGCTCTCTGTATGGCAACCTTAGAAATTCTTGGACCTCCTTAAGGTTAAGGTTCTGCGCAGAATGAAAGACATATATAGACATTACAATTTGACATAGGTAAACGGAAGTGCCAACCATAAGTTTGCTCGTATATAAGCTAACTATGCGATCAAGAGTGTTGTAGTTTAACAAACACTTTCTGATGTTTCCAACATAGTTCTGCCATATTGTTGAAACTATCGAATTATATAAAATAAAATAAAAGCTAACCGTGCGGTTGTTGATAAGATCCTCGTAGTAGAGAACCATGTGGCGGGTTCTCTTAAAGAAATCTATAGCCTCGGCAGTTTCCTCCGCTTCTTGTCGCAGCTCGGATAAAAGAAATGTTGCATTGATTGTTGGCTTGTATTTTGCTAGTGTACGAGCCTGCAATCCATGTAACTGTGAGATTAATTTCCACTTGAAAGGTGAAACTCACATCCATGTATTTTGTTTATGTAGAGAGAGAGAGAGAGACCTCCCTTCGTGAATAAACATGAGATTGGTGGGTTCCATTGAGTGACCTAGCATCTTTGTCATGGGAGTTTGCAAGCACAGAGATCATCCTGCGCAGTATATTCTTTCTAAAGAGGAATATTGATGAAATTCCTCTCTTCTTAAAGTACTTCAGTATCTGTCTGCGATGCCGGTAAAAACCCTGCCAAGTATTAAGCGAATTAGGAGATATATGCAACAAACAATTTGCCGCAATTGACTTGACATTTTTCATTACGGTTGATATGACTTGTTTTTTTTAATATTAACATCAATTTTACTCTGGTATATTACAGACATGCACCAATCAAAAAAAACTTTGTAAGCAACTGGAATTTTTTTTGAAAAATATTATCTTCCTAAACTTATTGAATAGGAAGAATTTAAGTCAATGTTTTGACTTGTGATATAAGTGTCTTTTGCTGGAAATTACTTTAAAAATGACAAAACAAAAATAAAGAGATTAAGCTACAAAGAACTTATGCTATTGAACAAAATATTTATATCCTAAGTACTTCAATCTGTAATCCAACTTCTACTATGCTATTCACCTGATTAATCATCCATTTGAACCCAACCGCAGCTGTGCACTCATTCTTGGAAGCACTATTGAACCAGTCAAGTCTATAAACTTTATTCATTGTCTTCACAATAGTAGTGATATTAGTCCTCCTCTCTCTAGGTGTAAAAACTTCTCCATTGGAGGTTACATTAATATGACTATTTAATAATGTCTCAAACCAGCCACTCCCGGTTCTTTGCAATGACAAAATGGCAAAGAACCGGACCGGATTGCACGTACATTCCCCCCTGTAAAAGAATAAATCCAATAATATTATATATGTTTGACAAATCTAAATTGAAAAATTTACAATTATCCAAGATAGAGTGCATGTGTAACTTATTAATAATAATAATAAAAAAAGACTTTATTGGTACCTGTTATATGTTTTGGGTTTGGGATAATGCACATAGGGAATCTCAGATGGTTTAATATTTGTAGCATTACACTGCTGGTCCATCACTTTAATTTTTAGCAATTCGGCTATTTTATAGGCGCTTATTTGGATTGAATAGATTGAGCAAATGTAAACTCCACAAGCCATGACAAAAAGGAGAATCACCATCATCCTCAATATCAATGGAGGTTTCTTAGGAGGCCTTATGAACTCTCTATCCTGTAATTTATGGATTACCAAGATGTTACTCAATAATAGATAGAGGTTACAAGTTACAACAAAACAACAAGCGTATGAATTAGTAATTGGAAGAAAACAAGAATAGACATGACATAGGTACCAAGAATCGTAGAAAACATTACAATTGGCAAGCTAGCTTACTATGGCTTCCATCTAAAAATTTTCAGAAAAGGATAAAAAAAGATGAAAGAAAAGTATGATTTTAAATGGATTCTGGGTTTCATTCTATCTGTACACGCTGAGAAAAATAAGGCAAAATAAATGACCAGAGTCGGGCTTTTGCTTGAAAAAATCAGATCAAGGCAAGCATCTGTTACTGATATTGGAAAAAAGAAAAAGAAATATGGTTGCGGCATCATTAATGGCCTGTTTGGATGTTTAAAAAAGGAGGGGGAGTAGAGTAGAGGGAGGGAGAGTAATCTAATTACCTTGTTGGGAAGTTTTTTTAGAAAGGAGGGGGAGGGGTTTGGAGGGGTTTGGAGGGGTTTCAACTTCCTCTAGCCCCCTATTTTTAATTCTCCCAAATTGGAGAGATTTGGAGGGAGAGTAGAGTACATAAACTATTGACCAAATAAATTACCTAATTTACCCTTATTATATTAACAAAATTATACAAGGGGAAGGGCTAATTACTCCCTTCCCCCTTACTAATTTTAAAAACATCCAAACAAGGTGGAGGGAATCATTTTCCTCTACTCTCCTTCCTCTCTAAACTTCCAAATAAGCCATAAGTCGATAATCTAATTCGTGATGTTATACTGTTAGACTTCAAGTCTTTTGGATAATAAATATTGCTACAATATAAGTTTAAAGGCTTTTTAGCGAAATGGAGAGAGAAGTAAAATTTGACACGTACCTAATTGCTCAGGAAAATGGCGCCCATGCATGATTGCTAAATTTGCATAAGAGAGGAGAAAGAAAATGGAATTGAAATTCGGCTCCATATTACAGAATTCAATTCCAATTCCCAAAAATTCAATTCCAATTCCCAAAGCTTCCAAGCTTGAAAAAACTAGTTTTTAATGTTACTTTTTACTATTAGTTAACGGGTGCTCTTAGAATAATGATTAACAATTTATTTTAAAAAAGTTTTATATCATTTTTATTGAAAATGAAAAAAATTGTCAAAATATTAATTCTTTTTTTTATATAATTTTTTAAAATAGATTATTAACTATTACTTTAAGGGCATTTGTTAGCATTTTTTTCATAAGATAAGTTTTGTTTCTTTTAAAAACTAACATTAAAGCTAACATTAGAAACTAGTTCTCAAGAAAAGCTTTGGGAATTGGGATTGAATTCGGTAACGTGGCGAATTTCAACTTCTTTTTTCTATCTCCTGTATCCTATGCCTACATCTCTCTTCATTTAGCTAAAAGATTTAGCACAATAAACATAAAGCCCATAAATTAATTCAGATTTTGGCAATATTTACCTAAAAAACTCTCCTTTCTTCGCGGTTTATGTTTTGAGATGAGCCCAAAAGTAATAATCTTTGGAAAGTTGATAAATGCATGTAAAAGAATATATATATATATATATATATATATTCCAGTTTGGAGTGTATCACCTAGCATTTTTTTTCCTTCAAATTCTTAGTTTAAAGAATTATCAACAAGCTATGTATATATTTTTTTTATTTTTATTTTTATACAAGATAGAAATTTTATTCTAACATAATTTAAGGGTATATATGTGTAAAACTCTTTCTTAAAGACTTGAATTCTAGCTTTTACTCCTACTCCATGAGAACTTTGTACTTATGAAGCATCAAACCAAAATAATTGGTATCTGAAATATGGGTCAATAGGTTACCAAAATAATTTCTGTAATTAAACTAAATGTATACAAACTTACAAAGTTGTTAACTTCCAGCAATCTTCCTTGCCTCTCTTTATCTTCAATACGTCTCTTCATTTTCTTTTCTATTGATCACTCCTGATCTACATGCAGGTAACAGTGTTCTCTCTATCTCAAGAATTTCCTTTTGAACTTGTTGAGCCTGTATGTTCGTTAATCTGATTTGGTTGCTTTTTGATTCGAGCAATTAATGCTTCTGTATTCGTGATCTAGTTCTGATCTTCCATGTGATTTCATTATGTGAACCTTTTATAAATCAAACAGGTATGCATGTTTCTCTCTCTCTCTCTCTCTCTCTCAATTGTGGAATCCATTGTTATTTTCTTCGTTAAAAGAATTCTCATTGCTGTTATATATAGTATTTATATATATTTAGGTTAAATTGTATACTTGTCATTCAACATTTCACCTCTGTTCTAAAGTCATTTTTAGACTTTAAAATATTTAAAGGATGTACTAAATCTCATTTATCGGATTAAAAATGGTAAAATAGCAAAAGAAATCCATGAGAATATGTCCCCTAAAATAGCAAACGAAATCTATGAGATTATGTCACCTTAAAAAATAAAAAAAGACTATTTAATTATGTCTCAAACCAGTCCCTCCTGGATCTTTGCATTGACAATATAGCAAAGAACCCGGACTGGATTGCATGCACATTTGACATGACTCCCTGTAAAAGAATAAAGCCAATATTATATATATGTTTGACAAATCTAAATGAGAAATTTAGAATTAACTAAGATGGCATGTGTAACATATCAATATTTTTTTTTTTTTTTTTTTTCTTTATTGGGTACCTCTTATATGTTTTGGGTTTTGGATCATGCACATATGGTGCTTATCTGACTGGCCCATCACTTTAATGTTTAGCAATTTGACTTTTTTATGGGTGCTTATTTGATTTAAATATATTGAGCAAATATAGACTCCACAAACCATGACAAAAAGGAGAATTACCAATATCAATGGAGATTTCTTAGGAGGCTTTATGACCAGTGTATCCTGTAATTTATGGATTACCAAGATGTTACTCAATAATAGATAGAGGTTTACAACAAAAGAACAAGCTTTTGAATTAGTAATGGGAAGAAAACAAGAAGACATACGATATAGGTAACAAGAATTGTAGAAAACATTACTATAATGGCAATAGGAGCTTACTATGGCTTCCATCTAAAAGTTTCCAGAAAAGAAAAAGAAAAGAAAAGAAAGAAAAGTATGATTTTTAAGGGGTTTTGGGTTTCATTCTATTTGTATATGCTGAGAAAAATAGGGCAAAAGAAATGGTCAGAGTTGGGCTTATATATGTGTAAATACAAAATTTCTTAATTGTAGAAAATCAAACAATTGAAAAGAAATATGGTTTGCAAATATAAATTTGTATTGATGAATAATGAGTATAATCTCTATTTCAATTTTTTTGCAAAAGAATACCCTCTGATTCTATCTTCTTTGAACTTGACTCAAACAAGAAATCTTCTTGACTTTAGTTGGAAGATGGATTGATTGGTCTTCACAATAAATCTCTAGCTTTGAGCTTATTAGAGATTTAATGTCTTTCAAGTTCTTCAAGCCCTTTGAATGTTCTTCAAGTTCCTCAAAGATTCTTCAAGTTCTTCAAAAATTCTTGAGATAGAATTTCTTCAGAGTTTAGGCCTTTGAAAACTTGGCGTTCAAAGTGAGAGGGGATGTCTTCTATCTATGGTGGTTTCAGAGGATAAAATCCACTTAGAATTGATATGCTTGAAAAGATGTAGTAGACTCTTAATTGGCCCAAATTTCTTAGAGATAATTATGTCAGTTTATCTACTTTGATAAAGATCATATTTTGATGAAGATAATAATCAACAAAGATAAATAATTATCTCTATTTAATTTATTCTAATAAAGATAATTATCTATCAATTTTGAATAGAAAATTTATCTTTATTTTATTTATTTATTTTAATAAAGATAATTATCTATGAATTTTGAATAGGAAATTTATCTTTATCTTGTGGGCCAAATGACATGCGGCAAATTTTGATATGCCAATGTGACGTCAATTTGGATGACACATGTTGATAGGCCCAATAAATGCCATTGTCCAAACGAGCCCGTCAAGTACCATCATCCACCCAGACCTAGCATGGACGATGGTAGAAGAGCCATAAAGAGGAACATTCAATATCTCAGACAGTTACAAATTAGCCAAGAAGACCGTTGGGAGACCCATCAAAGCCCACATTGAATGAGCCCAGAGGCATTACAAAAGAGGCACTTATGCCATCATAAATAGGGTACAATGGTTAGAAGAAAAAGGGATATATATATATATATATATATAGATACTGATGATGCAAAAAATCAATAGTTAAGCTCCTTGTCGTAGCGGATGGATGACACTATGAATTGGGTCGTCTTCGTAGGTGAGAATCCTGCAAAATGAGCTCAGGGGAAGAGTTACACACCGGTGTGGCGTTAGCCAAACCACCTTCGATGCTTAGGTCAGTAAGGGAGAAAGATTTTAGAGAGAAAATGAGTCGAGAGTGATTTCGTAGAGTATTTGTGTGTATCTTTAACTTCTGTTGTCTTTTATAGTTATGTGCCCCATTAATGGCCAATGATGTGCTGCATTTATGCTCAACAATTAGTGCGTTACAGAATATTTGTCTAGAGATCATAGCTCATTTTGTGACAGTTGCTCGGTTTGTGCGTAACGGAGATCACAGCTCATCAATGTGTGTAATAAATGCATAACGTCTTCTTTGGGTGAATGACGATCTGTGTGTAATGACGACCATAGATTTTTGGTTCATTAGATACACTTCAGAGCTAAACAAGGTACACACACACACACACACACACTGAAATACTGATACTTTCATTATTTACTCTAGCTCTCATAAGCCCTCTCTGCCAATTCCATTCATTGACTTTACCATCGAAGACTCCATGGTCGGCACCACACTGGTGACCACTTAGAGAGGATTCCATTCTTAACCTTACAGGTATAAAGACGAAGCCTGTGCTTACCTATCTAGACGAACCAAATTGATTGACGATCTCAACATCATCACATGTCATCATCTAGTTTAATTAATTTAATGACATTAATTTAGAATTTGCCTCTAAATTTTGATGTGGCATTTTATAATTGGCTTAAAATTTTGCCTTCTACAAATGCCTCCTTGAGACTTGGTCATGTTCACAATTTTGAATGTGGAAAGTGATCAAGTCTTGACAACTTCATGCTTTGATGCAATTAGTTTCAGCACCTTTCATTTGTTTTGAAATTTGCAAGCAGGCATTTCTCCAAGAGCTTGAACATGTATAGGAGTCTACCACTAATGAGAAGAGCTTTGCTCCTAATCAATTTGTCTTGTGAAGATAACTTTAAGAAGGAAATTTGTTTCCTAGTCAAAGTAGAAACCGTACAAGGACTGAAATTCTATCCTTTGCAGTGATTATGCCTACCATCAGACACCAGAATTGTCCTTCATTTTGACTTCTTTTCCTAGCCAAATTAGTCTTTGACTAGATAAATTTGTTTTCTAGTCAAAGTGGTCTTAGTTAGACTCTTAGTAGGAATTAAACAAATATCCCCACTATGAGAAGAGATTTACTCCTAATCAAAGTGTAGTTAAAATATGCCACGTGATAGGAAAGTTCCTATTACGATTTGGCTAATGGCTATCACAATTGCTCTTAAGACGTTGGCTGGGATTGCAATTCTTCTGGGCCTAATCTTGACAATTTAGGATTCCATATTTGCTTCAAGTTGGCGGCCATAAGGGCTTCCACTTTTAAGAAGGAAGTTTGTTTCCTAGTCGAAGTAGTCTTGTGAAGAAAACTTCAATAAGGAGAATTTGTTTCCTACTTAAAGTAATATTGGCCACAGTACACCTGATATCAACAGCCAACGTCCTATAAGAACTGGAACTCTATCCTACTTAAAGTCCTTATGAGTTTAATTCCAATTAGAACAAAGGAACTCGCAATGAATCATTCTTTATTTTGACTTCTTTTCCTGGCCAATCTAGTCTTGACTAAATGAGTTTGAGTTGCATTTAAACTCTCTCTGACCAGCACGATAAAAGGGTACCTTAGCTGCACGTAATTCACTTTTTTTTTTGGTAGTGCGTAAGTTCGGAAATCTCAAGAAAAATTCTTGAAGAAGGCATAGGAATTTTCTTTTCTTCCTTTTTTTCAATCAGGTAACAGAATAATTTTCTTTTCTCATGATTTTACCTTCATGTTATATCTTTGTAAACCGTCTCTTTTCTTTGTAAGCTCTCAAATATGTTGACTTATGTTTGCTAGTGCAGATTTGATTTCAACCTTCCCGAAGCCATCCACGCCACTGGTAATAATTACTAGTATCTAGGAAGCGGAGACTTTTCCCTCCATTAGGTATAACAATTCTTTTGATTCAAAGGAAGCGTGCTGCGTGTCAACGTAGTGGTCCTGCATTGATCATTTTAATTCACCGGATCTAAACGAATGTAGATTGACCTTTTTAAACTAATATCACATATGAGATCATGTATGATATTTAGTTCGACAGATTTAATGTACACTAGCTTCTTCATATAATCTTCACTATTTGACGACTTTTCTCTGCATGCAGCAGATCCATCTTTAAGGATTTGGCGTTAACAAAGGAACTCGCAATGAATCATTCTTTATTTTGACTTCTTTTCCTGGCCAATCTAGTCTTGACTAAATGAGTTTGAGTTGCATTTAAACTCTCTCTGACCAGCACGATAAAAGGGTACCTTAGCTGCACGTAATTCACTTTTTTTTTTGGTAGTGCGTAAGTTCGGAAATCTCAAGAAAAATTCTTGAAGAAGGCATAGGAATTTTCTTTTCTTCCTTTTTTTCAATCAGGTAACAGAATAATTTTCTTTTCTCATGATTTTACCTTCATGTTATATCTTTTTAAACCGTCTCTTTTCTTTGTAAGCTCTCAAATATGTTGACTTATGTTTGCTAGTGCAGATTTGATTTCAACCTTCCCGAAGCCATCCACGCCACTGGTAATAATTACTAGTATCTAGGAAGCGGAGACTTTTCCCTCCATTAGGTATAACAATTCTTTTGATTCAAAGGAAGCGTGCTGCGTGTCAACGTAGTGGTCCTGCATTGATCATTTTAATTCACCGGATCTAAACGAATGTAGATCGACCTTTTTAAACTAATATCACATATGAGATCATGTATGATATTTAGTTCGACAGATTTAATGTACACTAGCTTCTTCATATAATCTTCACTATTTGACGACTTTTCTCTGCATGCAGCAGATCCATCTTTAAGGATTTGGCGTTAAGTTTTGCAAGAGTTCAATCACACAAACCTTTGGAGGTACATTCTTGATCAAAGCTTTTCACTTGTGATTTTTTTTTTTTTTGGGTGTGTGTGTATTGTTCCACCTCCGTTTAGGATAGGTAATATGATGACTTAGTGGCACTACAAAGAACTTGCGAGAGTTTTGTAGTGGGCCTTTTCGTTATATTGGGCTAGACTGCCTCTTGTAGTACTGGGCCCAAATATTCTGAGTAACAGAGTTGAGACCGGTCCAACTGCAGCTCAATTTGATCCGGCTTGTGCGCAAACTATGCTTCGTTTGCCAAGAGCACGCTTACGGCAAGTAAAGCTATTTTGGATGAGTCGTGGCAGGCAGACATGATAATAATAAAACAAAAGAAAGTATTTCGGCTTTGTAATTAAAGTGAATAAATAACCCCTAATTAAGAAAGATAATCATAATAACAACAATAACTTTTATAAAGAAAGCAAGGGGAATAAGTGGGTAGTATATGGGTTAATAAAAAAAGAAAGAAATTAGATCAAATCCGATCTGCAGGACCAAAACCAGAGAGGGAAGAATGTTTCTTCTCAACGCGAATAATCTCTTGGGAAAATCCTATCGTGGAAATTAATCACTTTGAGAGAAACGAACCTGAATGGTTAGTGCCCAAAAAAACCCTTTTGCTTTTGGTAGAGAGCAAGACTTTGAGAGTGAGAGAGGGAATTAACCTATTGGTGCATGCCTGCCGATCTAATTCTTTGTTTTTCTTTTCTTCCTTTTATATTTTTCCTCTTATCCTTCTTTTTCCTTTCTTTCCTCAACACTTGTTTTCTATTTCGTGGTTTTCCTTAGAGGTTCCTGTTACCGTGATTGTGTTGTGTCCCCTGTGCATGGCAAGGGCCTCTTTTTATAGTGCTTGCTGTGACCGGATTTTACTATTTTAGCCCTTAACCACCTTTATCTGGTCTAGGAGTACTTGCCGACCACCACTGGTCTGTTTGTGTGCCACTCCCCATCACTAGACAAAAAAGACTATTTTGTTTGTTAGTCTGTCGTGGCACCCTTTCCTGCTACAGTGTGGGTGCTCTTTCTTCTTATCCCTCATGGCATGCACCTAGTGGTTCCAACTCAGCCTTGCTTCTCTTGGGTGGTATGTCATCACAGTAGGACATTTCCCCCAAAAGAGCTTGAGTAGGAACCTCAGAATAGGTTTTTTCCCTCTCTCCACCACTAAACCATGCCCTCTTACCTTTGACCATGACCTCACCATGTCCCGTATTGGCTGGGTATAGGCTGGTGATATTTGGGCCTTGTGCGTGCCTCCCTTCCATGTGTGTCTAGAATCTGCTTGCTGCTCATGCGTTTGCCATGGTTTGGGGGCTTGCTTGCACAGTCTATCGTCTGTCCCTGACCTTTTGTGTGAGCTGTTTTATGATTTCCTGCTCCTTTTAGGGGCTGGGCTTTATTTGATATTGAGCTTTGCCTTCTTTTAGCCTACTCCTTGACTGCTATTATTTTCTGCCATATCACTCTATCATTCCTGTTGTGACATGTATTTGACCCAATCCTATTAGGCCTTTTTGGGCCTACTATTTATTCTTCCCCCAGTGGCTCAATATGGCCATTGGCCTTTTATTACGTTGCTTGCGGGCTCTTGTGTCCCATTTTTTTTCTCTTGGGCATCCTTAGCCCATTTGCTTCTCTTGGGCTTCCTTGTCCCTTTTCCTAACTCTGTATTTCCATGAGTTTTTACTAACTTCATTAGGCTTCCCCAGTCCAATTACCTTATCCTCATCCTTGGGGTTCATGGGCTTGCCATCAACCCCTTACTTTCTTTGCTTGCATTACTTCGGGCCTGCCGTAGCCCATTCTCACTTTTCTACATCATATACTACTCATGGGATTGCTATTTCTCTCTTTCTAGTCTCCTTTAAGCCCATTTTCCTCCTCTAGGCCCATTTGTTTATTTCATGGGCTTGTGATCCATTATTCTTGCCGCTTGGGTTTAATGGTTTTTCTATCTATTTACCAACTCCATTCTGCTCGTGTTGCTGGGCTTCTCCTTTCCTTTTGACTTCCAAAATGACCATCAACAAGTTTATTTTGTTCCTCAAGCCAAGTAGCTACCAATACAACGATCTCAAAGACAATCTTAAAGATGAAGACTGCCTTGAAGATGAAGATAGTCTTGAAGACGAAGACAATCTTGAAGACAATCTTGAGGATAAAGATTACCTTAAAGGCGAAGACTATCTTAAGGATGTAGACAATCTTGAAGACAATCTTAAGGATGAAGATTACCTTGAAGAAGAAGACTATCTTGAGGATGGAGACAATCTTGAAGACAATCTTGAGGATGAAGACTACCTTGAAGACGAAGATTGCCTTGAAGACGAAGACAATCTTGAAGATGAAGACTATCTTGAGGATGGAGACAATCGTGAAGACAATCTTGAGGATGAAGACTACCTTGAAGACGAAGACTATACCTTGAAGACAAAGACAATCTTGAAAACGAAGATTGCATTGGAGATGAAGACAATCTTGAAGACAAAAACTATCTTGAGGATGGAGACTAATAGACCCAATAAATACCATTGTCCAGACGAACCCATTAGATACCTTCATTCACCCGGACCGGGCCTGGATGGAGAAATAGAAGCCATAAAAAGGCATTCAATATCTTAGATAGTTACAAACCTGCCAGAAGACCGTTGGGAGGCCCATCAAAACCCACATTAATGAGCCCAAAGGCATTACAGAAGAGGCATAAAGCCATCATAAATAGGGTATAATGGCTAGAAGAGAAAGGGATATATATTCACCTAACAAAGGAACTCGCAATGAATCATTCTTTATTTTGACTTCTTTTCCTGGCCAATCTAGTCTTGACTAAATGAGTTTGAGTTGCATTTAAACTCTCTCTGACCAGCACGATAAAAGGGTACCTTAGCTGCACGTAATTCACTTTTTTTTTTGGTAGTGCGTAAGTTCGGAAATCTCAAGAAAAATTCTTGAAGAAGGCATAGGAATTTTCTTTTCTTCCTTTTTTTCAATCAGGTAACAGAATAATTTTCTTTTCTCATGATTTTACCTTCATGTTATATCTTTGTAAACCGTCTCTTTTCTTTGTAAGCTCTCAAATATGTTGACTTATGTTTGCTAGTGCAGATTTGATTTCAACCTTCCCGAAGCCATCCACGCCACTGGTAATAATTACTAGTATCTAGGAAGCGGAGACTTTTCCCTCCATTAGGTATAACAATTCTTTTGATTCAAAGGAAGCGTGCTGCGTGTCAACGTAGTGGTCCTGCATTGATCATTTTAATTCACCGGATCTAAACGAATGTAGATTGACCTTTTTAAACTAATATCACATATGAGATCATGTATGATATTTAGTTCGACAGATTTAATGTACACTAGCTTCTTCATATAATCTTCACTATTTGACGACTTTTCTCTGCATGCAGCAGATCCATCTTTAAGGATTTGGCGTCAAGTTTTGCAAGAGTTCAACCACACAAACCTTTGGAGGTACATTCTTGATCAAAGCTTTTCACTTGTGATTTTTTTTTTTTGGGTGTATGTGTATTGTTCCACCTCCGTTTAGGATAGGTAATATGATGACTTAGTGGCACTACAAAGAACTTGCGAGAGTTTTGTAGTGGGCCTTTTCGTTATATTGGGCTAGACTGCCTCTTGCAGTACTGGGCCCAAATATTCTGAGTAAGAGAGTTGAGACCGGTCCAACTGCAGCTCAATTTGATCCGGCTTGTGCGCAAACTATGCCTCGTTTGCCAAGAGCACGCTTACGGCAAGTAGAGCTATTTTGGATGAGTCGTGGCAGGTAGACATGATAATAATAAAACAAAAGAAAGTATTTCGGCTTCATAATTAAAGTGAATAAATAACCCCTAATTAAGAAAGATAATCATAATAACAACAATAACTTTTATAAAGAAAGCAAGGGGAATAAGTGGGTAGTATATGGGTTAATAAAAAAAAGAAAGAAATTAGATCAAATCCGATCTGCAGGACCAAAACCAGAGAGGGAAGAACGTTTCTTCTCAACGCGAATAATCTCTTGGGAAAATCCTATCGTGGAAATTAATCACTTTGAGGGAAACGAACCTGAATGGTTGGTGCCCAAAAAAACCCTTTTGCTTTTGGTAGAGAGCAAGACTTTGAGAGGGAGAGAGGGAATCAACCTATTGGTGCATGCCTGCCGATCTAACTCTTTGTTTTTCTTTTCTTTCTTTTATATTTTTCCTCTTATCTTTCTTTTTCCTTTCTTTCCTCAACACTTGTTTTCTATTTCGTGGTTTTCCTTAGAGGTTCCTGTTACCGTGATTGTGTTGTGTCCCCTGTGCACGGCAAGGGCCTCTTTTTATAGTGCTTGCTGTGACCGGATTTTACTATTTTAGCCCTTAACCACCTTTGTCTGGTCTAGGAGTACTTGCCGACCACCACTGGTCCGTTTGTGTGCCACTCCCCATCACTAGACAAAAAAGACTATTTTGTTTGTTAGTCTGCCGTGGCACCCTTTCCTGCTACAGTGTGGGTGCTCTTTCTTTTTATCCCTCATGGCATGCACCTAGTGGTTCCAACTCAGCCTTACTTCTCTTGGGTGGTATGTCATCACAGTAGGACATTTCCCCCAAAAGAGCCTGAGCAGGAACCTCAGAATAGGTTTTTTCCCTCTCCCCACCACTAAACCATGCCCTCTTACCTTTGACCATGACCTCACCATGTCCCGTATTGGCTGGGTACAGGCTAGTGATATTTGGGCCTTGTGCGTGCCTCCCTTCCATGTGTGTTTAGAATCTGCTTGCTGCTCATGCGTTTGCCATGGTTTGGGGGCTTGCTTGCACAGTCTATCGTCTGTCCCTGACCTTTTGTGTGAGCTATTTTATGATTTCCTGCTCCTTTTAGGGGCTGGGCTTTATTTGATATTGAGCTTTGCCTTCTTTTAGCCTACTCCTTGATTGCTATTATTTTCTGCCATATCACTCTATCATTCCTGTTGTGACATGTATTTGACCCAATCCTATTAGGCCTTTTTGGGCCTACTATTTATTCTTCCCCCAGTGGCTCAATATGGCCATTGGCCTTTTATTACGTTGCTTGCGGGCTCTTGTGTCCCATTTGTTTTCTATTGGGCATCCTTAGCCCATTTGCTTCTCTTGGGCTTCCTTGTCCCTTTTCCTAACTTTGTATTTCCATGAGTTTTTACTAACTTCATTAGGCTTCCCCAGCCCAATTACCTTATCCTCATCCTTGGGGTTCATGGGCTTGCCATCAACCCCTTACTTTCTTTGCTTGCATTACTTCGGGCCTGCGGTAGCCTATTCTCACTTTTCTACATCATATACTACTCATGGGATTGCTATTTCTCTCTTTCTAGTCTCCTTTAAGCCCATTTGCCTCCTCTAGGCCCATTTGTTTATTTCATGGGCTTGTGATCCATTATTCTTGCCGCTTGGGTTTAATGGTTTTTCTATCTATTTACCAACTCCATTCTGCTCGTGTTGCTGGGCTTCTCCTTTCCTTTTGACTTCCAAAATGACCATCAACAAGTTTATTTTGTTCCTCAAGCCAAGTAGCTACCAATACAACGATCTCGAAGACAATCTTAAAGATGAAGACTGCCTTGAAGATGAAGATAGTCTTGAAGACGAAGACAATCTTGAGGATGGAGACAATCTTGAAGACAATCTTGAGGATAAAGATTACCTTAAAGGCGAAGACTATCTTAAGGATGTAGACAATCTTGAAGACAATCTTAAGGATGAAGATTACCTTGAAGAAGAAGACTATCTTGAGGATGGAGACAATCTTGAAGACAATCTTGAGGATGAAGACTACCTTGAAGACGAAGATTGCCTTGAAGACGAAGACAATCTTGAAGATGAAGACTATCTTGAAGACAATCTTGAGGATGAAGACTACCTTGAAGACGAAGACTATACCTTGAAGACAAAGACAATCTTGAAGACGAAGATTGCATTGGAGATGAAGACAATCTTGAAGACAAAAACTATCTTGAGGATGGAGACTAATAGACCCAATAAATACCATTGTCCAGACGAACCCATTAGATACCTTCATTCACCCGGACCGGGCCTGGATGGAGAAATAGAAGCCATAAAAAGGCATTCAATATCTTAGATAGTTACAAACCTGCCAGAAGACCGGGGAGGCCCATCAAAACCCACATTAATGAGCCCAAAGGCATTACAGAAGAGGCATAAAGCCATCATAAATAGGGTATAATGGCTAGAAGAGAAAGGGATATATATTCACCTTTCAGAACTAAACAAGGTATATACATACACATACATTGAAATACTTATTCACTCTAGCTCTCATACGCCCTCTTTGCCAATTCCATTCATTGACTTTACCATTGGAGACTCTGTGGTTGGCACCACACTAGTGACCACTCAAAGAGGATTCCATTCTTAATCTCGCAGGTATAGAGACGAAGCCCATGTTGACCTATTTGGATGAACCTACTTGATTGACGATCTTGGCATCATCAGTTTGGCGCCGTCTGTGGGAACGACAATTTTGTACTTAGGTTCGAAAGCGTAATTCCATTCAACTCTAAGGTCCAAATGGAGTCTGGCATGCCTCAAGATTCTACAGCACTAGCCCTGCAAATCCAAACACTCATAACCAATATAGAGGAACTCACAGGGTAGAACCAGGAGATAAGACTGTAGCTTCAGCAGGAAGATAATCGCTCTGGGACTAATCGGAACGACGATAGAGACGACCAAAGAAGGAATGTCCACCGACGACTAACTACCCTTGAAGGAGCGAACTCAGACCTCCTTAGGGAAATGAGAAGGGAAATAGACGAGTTGAGAAGTGCAATAAGGGAGAAAAAAGATCAGAGCTTAGATAGGATGGTTAGGAGGACAGACTTGTCCTTTACAACAAGGGTCCTAGAATGCCCAATGCCTTTAAAGTTTGTGCCCCACAACTCTAGTCATTCAACGGTCTGGAAGATCCTTTAGACCACCTCAACACCTTCAAGACAACTTTGGGTCTTCAATAGCCCCCTAACGAGATACTGTGTTGTTCCTTCCCCACCACTCTCAAGGGAGCAGCATAGGAGTGGTTTAGTAAGCTACCAACATCGTCCAACGATAGTTTCTAACAATTGGGCAATTCCTTTTACGCCATTTTGTTGGTGGATAACGCCTAAAAAGGTAGGTAGACCACCTGTTTACCATCAGGCAACGGGAGAAGGAGACCCTGAGGTCATATGTGAAGTGTTTCACCAGGAAACCTTGGAGGTAGATGTAGCAGATGACAAAGTGTAGCTGACATCCTTCAAGGCTGGATTGAAGTCTAGAGAGGTCGTGGTCGCACTCGCAAAAAGCCCTCCTCAAACGATGGTGAAATGCTCGTGAAAGCGCAAAAATATATGAACGCCGAAGATGCCTTGGTAGTAATAAGGGATGAGGAGAAGCCCAGGGATAAGGAAGGAAAGGAAGAAGACCGGAGGGGACGAAAAGGAGAAAGGGAGACCGACAGGTACTGATAGAAATAAGCGAAAGGATTATAAAACCCTTCGGATGGTAAAATTTACCCTTTTGATTATGCCTGTTGACAAAATTTTGACGCAAATTAAGGATGAGCATTATCTTAAATGGCCAAGGCTACTGCACTCATCACCTAATGTGCATGACAAGAAGAAATACTACCGTTTCCACAAGGATCATGGTTATTACACTGAAGATTGTAGAGATTTGAAGGAGTAGATAGAAGAACTCATTCAAAAATGGAAGCTACAAAAGTTTATAAAGAAGGGGAGCCCAGTAGATCTGAGAGTGATAACAAGGAGAAGCATGAAGTTGCTCCGAGGGATGAGGACAATGTGTTCAACCGTCCCTAAAGCATGATAGGAGAAATAAAAACGATCATAGGAGGACCGTCCATAGGTGGATCTTTTAAATCCCTCAAGAAGTCACAATAGAGACAGGTTAACAGCGTCTACAGGATACCACCCTTTAAACATAGGAGGACGAACAAGGACATCCTATTTTCGGAATAAGATGTTAGAGGAGTGAAGCAGTTGTATGACGATCCCTTGGTTATCATGCTCATGATAAAAGGGTTTAACACCAAAAGAATCCTCATAGATAATGGCAGCTTTGCAGACATCATCTACCTCTTCACCGTTCAGCAACTGAAGGTAGATCCTGAAAGGTTACGGCCTTTTGAGTCCCCCCTTGTCAACTTCAGTGGAGATCGGGTGTATCCCAAAGGTATAGTGACATTGATGGTCACGGGGGGATCCTACCCCAACAGTTAACTTGTTAGCTTGACTTCTTAATGGTAGATCGCCCCTCCTTGTACAACGTGATAATTAGAAAGCCCACACTCAATCGTTGGAAGGCAGCCACGTCCACCTACTACTTGAAGGTGAAATTCCCAACAGAGAATGGCATGGGCGAAGTAAAAGGAGATTAAGTGCTGGCTAGGGAATGCTACCAAACGGTGTTAGCCTAGAGAACCATACATGGATGATCGAAAAGAAGGAAGAAGAAAAAGTGGTAGCCCTGGAAACTGTAGAGTTGGTAGATGAGGAACCAATGAAGACCATAAGGATAGGGACCACTTTGAGTGAAGAGATGAAGAGAAGGCTCATCCAATTCCTTAAAGGCAAATTGAATGTTTTCGCATGGAGTGATAAGGATATCCAACACCAACTGAATGTAGATCTCGAGAGGAAGCCCGTCCAGTAGAGGCAGCGAGTCTTTGCCCTTGAACGAAACAAAGCAATCATGGATGAGGTAAAAAAATGTTGGTAGCAAATTTTATTTGCGAGGTCTACTATCCAGATTAGCTAACCAATATCATCCTAGTGAAGAAGGCAAATGGGAAGTGGAGGATGTTTGTAGACTTCACAGACCTGAATAAGGCCTGCTCGAAAGACAGTTTCCTCTTACTGAGAATAGATCAACTTGTGGATTCCACGGTAGGACATAAGCTCCTTACATTCATGGATGTGTTCTCAGGATACAACCAGATCAAGATGTCAGAATAAAACCAGAAGAAGACTACCTTCATCACTAGCCAGGGGCTTTACTATTACAAGGAATGCCCTTCGGACTGAAAAATGTAGGAGCCACCTACTAGAGGTTAGTAAACAAAATGTTTAGTAAGCAGATTGAGAGAAACATGAAGGTATACGTGGATGACATGCTCTTCAAGAGTAAGGAAGAATCTGCACACTTGGACGACCTCGAGGAGACCTTTACTATTCTCAGACAATACTAGATGAAGTTGAATCCTAGCAAGTGCACCTTCGGGGTTGCGTCTAGGAAGTTTCTAGGGTCATGGTGTCCCAAAGGGGGATAGAAGCAAACCTAAAAAAGGTGCAAGCCATATTGGAGATGACATCACCAAAGATGGAGAAAGAAGTCCAAAAACTGACAGGGAGGATAGCAACACTCAACAGGTTCATCTCTAAAACAACGAACAAACGCTTACCTTTCTTTAGAACTCTGAAGCAATCTTTCACCTAGATAACACAACTCTTGGTCTACTATGTCAGTCAAGCATTCCAAGGAGCCGAGGCAAAATACCCACGGATTGAGAAGATTGCATTCGCTTTGATTGTAGCCTTTCGTAAGCCACACCCCTACTTCTAGGCGAATCCTATTCTGGTGATGACAGATCAACCCATAAAGAAGTCGATGAACAAGCATGAGGTGTAGGAAGAATGGTCCAATGGGTAATCGAACTTAGCTAGTTCAACATTGAGTACCACCCCAGAATAGCGATCAAGCCACAAGCATTAGCGGACTTTATCATCGAGTTCACAACCCTTGACGAAGAAGGAGCATAGGATGAAACGGAGAGATGGACGATCCAGGCTGACGGGTCGTCAGCACGAAAAAGGGGTGGAGTAGGGGTTATCCTCATTACCCTAGAAGGAGATACGCGTAGATATGGAGTTTAACTTCAGTTCCCCGCCATTAACAATGAGGTGGAATATGAGGCAATATTGAAGGACTAAGAGTTAGAAAGGCATTGCCACTAGAAACTTGCTCTTCCAGAGTGATTCTAAGTTGGTCGTGGGATAGATAAAGGAAGAATATGAGGCAAAGGATGAGAGGATGCAAAAATACCTGAGACTGACAAGGCATCTGGCCCACAAATTTGATCGGTAGAATTTGTACAAGTCCCCAAGAGCCAGAACATGGAGGTAGACGAGATAGCGAAGCAGGCTTTGTTAGAAGCAGGATCGAAAATCATAGACTTAAAGATGGAAGTCCAGAAGGTCCCAGCATTGAAGAGTTCCACACCTTTGCAATTCAAAGCGAAAATAGCTGGATGACCCTAATCCTAACATTCCTTCGAGATGGATGACTTCCACTAGACATCAAGAAGGCAGGAAGGTCAGGAAGAGAGAGCCAGGTTCACCATCTTGAACGATGCCCTGTACAAAATGGGGTTCTTATAGCCCTACCTAAAATGTGTCGAGGAAAGTAAAACCAGGTACATCTTGGAGGAGATCCACGAAGGGGTATGTGGAGACCATGCAGGCCCAAAATCCTTGTAAGATTGTCAGAAATGTTACTTCTGGCCTACTATGTAGAGAGACGCAAAGGAGTTTGTTGAATGATGCGACAAGTGCCAAAGGTTTGGGAATATTCAATGCGTCCCAGCAGTGAAGTTAACGCCCATAACCTCCCTGTGGCCATTTGCCCAGTGGGGAATTGACATTGTGGGCCATTACCCCAAGGTAAGAGAAGGTAAAATTCTTACTGGTCTTAATTGACTACTTTACAAAATAGGTTGAAGAGAAGCACTACCAACTATCACGGAGGCAAAGATCCAAAACTTCGTATGGAAGAACACAGTTTGCAAATTCGAGATACCATGGACAATCATATAAGAAATGGACGATAGTTTGACAGCCAAGATTTCAGGGACTTTTGCTCAGGATTGGGGATTAAGAATCAATTTTCATTTTGGGACATCTGCAAGCCAATGGACAGATGAAAGTGACGAACGAATGTTGCTGAAGATCATTAAAGCTTGGCTGGAGGGCACATGGCCGGAGGAATTGCCTAATGTCTTGTGGGTATACAGAACTACAGTAAGAACCCCGCTAGGAGAAATGCTATTCAGGCTCACCTATGACATCAAGGCAATAATTCTAGTTGAAGTAGGAAACACCAGCATGAAAAGAAAGACTTTTAGTGAAGACAACAACAAGGATCAATTAAGAGTCAACCTGGATTGCTTAGATGAAGTAAGAGATGGAGCATCCCAGAAGATGAGAAATATCAGTAGAGGATGGCCGATTACTACTACAAGAGGGTGAAGCTCAGAAGGCTTAACATAGGAGACCTCGTCCTATGCAAAGTCATGCCAACAACTAAGGATCCAACCTAAGGGAAGCTTGGAACAACCTGGGAAGGGCCTTACAAGGTCATCCATTACTTAAGACAAGGCAACTATCACCTAGAGACAATGGACGGGAAGAAGCTACCCCGCCATCAAATATTGAGCATTTGAAGAAATATCATCAGTAGATGTAAAGTACAATTGTATTCATGAGAATAATATCTTCATTTGAAATAAAGAAATAAAAGCACTATTCAACCAATATTCCAACGTATTGTATGCGAGCCTAGAACACCAAAAGAACCAAAGTGATAAGATTCCTTAAATGGATGTGAATTACATAAAAAATGGCTAAGTGATAAGATTCCCTTAGAGAATGTAAATCACAGACAAAGCCTAAGTGATGAGATTCCTTAAATGGATGTAAATCACATAAAAAATGGCTAAGTGATAAGATTCCCTTAGATGGATGTAAATCACCCACGAAGCCTAAGTGACAAGATTTCTTAAATGGATGTAAATCACATAAAAAATGGCTAAGTGATAAGATTACCTTAGACGGATATAAATCACTGGCACCCAAAAAAAAAAAAAAAAAAAAAAATATATATATATATATATATATATATATATGTTTGTGTGTGTGTGTGTGTGTGTAAACTAGGCAACAGCAGCCTTGTCACCACTAGCAAGAGTGTTCTCTGGAGCATTCCCTTTAGGAGCAGCAGTCGTGGACTAAGAAGCTTTGTCTGTCTCCATTTCTTTATGCAACTTCTCAAGGTCTAGACTCCCCAAGTCCATGCTAGTAGAATGCTTGACGAGGTGCCACCAAAGAAGCTCACCTTTGTAATACCAACTAAAGAGAACAGTGTTGTACTCCTTAGTTTGTTGAAAAGCTTTGAAGGCCTTGGCTACGGTGGTCTTGACCCTCTGATTCGCAGTTTAAAGTTGCTCATCCTTCTTTGCGGTCAGCTGCTTCTCAGTCCTCAGGTCATCAGCCAAAGCCTTAGCCTTTTCCTTGGCAATGTTAGCTTTGTCCATGGCAGAAATGAGCTCCCTCCTCAGCTTAGCATTCTCCACCTCCAGAGCCTCCACTTTGGACCCCACTAAGATTGCCTTGACCTTGTGGCTCCGATGTGATGTGGATTGTCTCCCGTAGCACCTAAAAAGAGGATCATACAAAACATCAAACCTTCAGATCCATGCGCAAAATCAAAAAAGGAAAAATGAGTGATATAAGTACATCACCTAAACGAGCTTGTGGATGTGATGACCCATGATCTCGTTGGAAGGCATACCCCAGAACACCTTGAGCTCCTCAGTAGTTAAAGCATCTTGTGCCCTCGTCAGAGCCAGGCCAACGTCATCCCAAATACTTGACGCGTGCAAGTCAACTTTCTCCTTGCCCTTGTCCACCATGTGTTGCTTCTTCGAACGGGGGGTGATCTCTTCCACAGAGGTAGCAGGAGATGCGACCCTCGTGGCCTTAGGGATGGAAACAACAGGGGTGACAGGAGTCCCCTTATCAACGACCCATATCACCCTCTTCCCGAGGTTCCAGAGAGACCCGTTCTTCCTGGCCCTTATCTTGGCATACATTTCTTGATTAAACTTTGTCATCATTTCTGTAAAAGAGAAACACTTGTCAAAAAAAAAAAAAAAAGGAAGGAATTTTTCTTGGGAAGAACCAAACACTTACTCTTTTCTTCAATCTTAATAGCCCGCAGAACAAAGGAAGAAGGCTTTGGATAAAGGCAGTGACGAGCTAAAGTCCTAGGATTGACCAGGTTGTCGAAGTCATCAATCGTCTTAGTGTATTCTGTAGCAGCTTGGACATGCTTCTTGTACCTACTCTTGAGCTTTGGACACTTCTTAACTACACAAACAAGACAAATAAGAGGTTAGTAACAAATCAAGAAAAAAAGAAAGAAGAAAGGATTGGTAGAAAGACAGCGCATCTAGACTCGGGGCTCTCCAATGAAAAAGCAACCTAGAGATGTCACCAAAAAAATCGTCAGAGAGGGTCTCCCATCTGTCTCTGGACACAAAAAAGAACCTCGATTTCCAGTATCGGAAGGATGACGGTAGATCAGTAGTAATCCTAGCCTTCCTGACTCAGGGCACAAGTTCGTAGTACCCGTACTCCTTTGATTCCTTCAAACGATATAAGTAAACGAACTCATCCACCCTAATTATGTTGCCCTTAGTGACGATCATCCATATTTCCATACAGCTTATTACTGTTCTCCACAAATTCGACATAAGTTGCCCAGGAGCGATGTTGATGTAGTTTAAGAGCTCCATGATGAAAGGGTGGACGGGGAATTTAAGGCCACATTGAAAAGCTGCCTTATAGAAGCACACTTCCCTAGGCGAGAAGTGGCAAGCTTTCTCCCCCTTATAAGGAAGACGAATCCTGGCCTCCTCAGGAAACTGAAATATATCCTTAAACCTAAAAAGAATGTCAACGTCCAGTGCACACTCTTTACTAAGGGCATAAAACGGCCTGACTTCCCTTCGGCTAGAGACAGCGGTATCAACCTCCGCTTCAACAGGATTGTCGCTAGATGACAACCCCGTTTCTGACTCATTAGATCTCACTTCTGACATAACCCTCCATTCATCCACTAGTTCCTCGAACCAATTCACTGATTGATGAAGCAAGGGAAGCAGATCGGCCAACACTAAACCTAAGCCACTAACCCCAAACACAAAACTTTCAATTAAAGGGATGAAGGAATGGGAAGAATCTAGAGAAGCCTTAAGCATGCAAAGAAAAACGAAATGGTAGGACAGAGTCTCCTAACCTCAAAGCTATCAACCATGGAACCCAAAAGAAGAAAAAAAGGGGATAAAACTCCAAGTCCCAAAACAAGAAAAGGAAAAAACAAGTAATTTTCGTTACAAAGAATAAATCAAGGAGAAAGAAACTGTACCTCAAAAGAACAATCCTAGAAAGGAAAAACGCGGTAAAGAGCTCGGAGAAGACAAACATAAAGCAACAATGACTCAAAGAAAAAAAAAAGTGAGGAGGAAAGAGAAAAGGACAGTTTAAAAAGTTGGACACGAAAAATTGAAAATCAATGGGAAACCCAAAGGACATATGAGTGGAGCATTGAATTTCACCAGTTAGAATGTGCCACGTGGCCACGACGCGTATGGCGCCACCACTATGCATTAAATGTGGCTGGAACAGAATCCCAAGGGTCACGTCTGAACAAGAAACCTTCGACCTTCTTGTGATTGTCATTACACGTAAAGATGACCACAGAACTGAGACGGGGGGGGGGGGGGAGCTGATAGGCCTAATAAATACCATTGTCTAGACGAACCCATTAGGTACCTTCATCCACTTGGACCCAGCTTGGACGGAGAAATATAAGCCATAAAAGAGCATTCAATATCTCGGATAGTTACAAACCCGCCAAAAGCCCGTTGGGAGGCCCATCAAAACCCACATTAATGAGCCCAAAGGTGTTACATAAAAGGCACTAAAGCCATCATAAATAGGGTACAACGGCTAAATGAGAAAGTGATATATACACCTTTTAGAATTGAACAAGGTACATACATACATACATGTTGAAATACTTTATTCACTCTAGTTTTCATAAGCCCTTTTTCCCGATTCCATTCATTGACTTTACCATTGAAGACTCCGGGGCTGGCAGCACACCAGTGACCACTCAGAGAGGATTCCGTTCTTAGTCTCACAAGTACAGAGACGAAGCCCGTGTTGACCTATCTGGACGAACTTACTTGACTAATGATCTCAACATCATCAGAGACATCTTGAGGATGAAGACTACCTTACGGATGAAGACTATCTTGAAGATGAAGACTATCTTGAAGAGGAAGACTCTTTTTTGGAAGATCTTGAAAATGAAGACTGTTTTGAAGATGAAGACTACCTTGAAGATGAAGACTACCTTGAACATGAAGACAATCTTGAAGACCAAGACAATCTTGAAGAAGAAAACTATCTTGAAGACGAGGACTTCCTCTAAGACAAAGACTTCCTTGAAGATGAAGATTGTTTTTGGAAGTTCTTGAAGATGAAGGAAGATTTACTTGAAGATGAAGAAGACCTTGAAGATGAAGATTGTTTTGAAGATGAAGATTGCCTTGAAGATGGAGACAATCTTGAAGACGAAAAATATCTTGAAGATGAAGACTTCCTTGAAGACGAAAACTTCCTTGAAGATGAAGATTGTTTTTGGAAGATCTTGAAGACGAAAGAAGATTGCCTTGAAGATGAAGAAGACCTTGAAGACGAAGATTGCCTTGAAGACGAAGGCAATCTTGAAGATGAAGACAATCTTAAGGATTAAGACTGTCTTGAGGACGAAGACAGATTTCCTTGAAGACGAGGACTTCCTTGAAGACGAAGATTGTTTTTGGAAGATCTTGAAGATGAAGACAATCTTGAAGAAGAAGACTACCTTGAAGATGAAGATGATCCGTACAAGACCTTGAAGACGAAGACCTCCTTGAAGACAAAGATCGTCAATGCAAGATCTTAAAGATGAAGACAACCTTGAAGATGAAGACAATCTTGAAGATGAAAAGGATCTTAAAGATGGAGTTTGTCCATGCAAGGATGTGCATTGGCATCTTTGTAATGGAGCAACTGTCGATGCAACAATCTAAGGATGTGCTTTGGCCTATTTGCAATGGATGTGCAGGCTTCTTGCTATGATACTTTTTAAAGGTATAAAATGACAAGTATCAGACATTAGAGATACAAGGTGACACCACTCAAAATTTAAATATGCAAGAAGATGACACCAAAACTTTGAGAATTTGAGGTGATCCAACTTAATAGAAACTTTAGAGATGCAAAAAGATGCCACCAAGTTTTTGAAGATGCAAGGAGATACGTACCACCAAGACTTTAAATGTGAAAGGTAGAACTACTTAAACTTTACAGACGAGAGAGAAATCACATTTTTGAGATGCTAAGCGACATTCTCACAATGATGTTTGCTTTCATGGTCACTTTGCATTCCTTTTGGTAGCAATGTCTTACAATGATGTTTGCCTTCATATGGTACCATTGTCTTCTTGTAGCGACTTTCTCATAGTGATGTTCACCCAAAACTATGATTGCAATTAGTGTGACATACCAAGTTGCCTGTGTAGTACTAGAGAGAGATCGAGTCATGACGTGGTTCAAGAAATTTTTTTTTTGATGTGTGATTGAACTTAGCATATAATGTCAAGCCACCTATTTACCCTTTGAGAGAGATCAAGTTATTATGTAGTTCAAGAATTTTTTTTTGGACATGTGACTGAACTTAGCATAAAATGCCAAGCTGCCTACGTACCCTTTGAGAGAGATCAAGTCATTCTGTAGTTAAAGTTTTTTTTTTTTTTTTGGTGAACACTTTCAAGAGTAATGGGAAAACATCATGTACCCTTTAAGTGTTGAGGTGAGCATTTTAGGCTCTTACCAAGGAGTGCTTCAATCTTTAGGCATAATAACGTTTCAAGAATTTTCTGTTGAGGGCCAATTCTCAAACCATTTTCAGCAACCAACTTGTATGCTTCATTTGTATAAACTTCTTGAAAAATATATGGTCCATCCCACTTTGAAACAAACTTATTCTTAGTGTGATGGGTGACAATGATGGGTCTTTGTATAGCAAGAACCAAATCTCTAACTTGGAAAGATCAAGGATGAACCTTCTTGTTAAAAGTCTTAGAAATGCAAGCTTGATAACATTCAAGGTGTTGTTGTGCCTCAAGCCTTTTTTCATCCAAAGCTTCTAATTCTTCAAGTTTTAGACAAACATTGTCTTCATTAGAAAGACCTTCTTGAATGGCAATCCTTAATGAAAGAATTTGACATTCAAGTGGTAGAACAACTTCTACGCCATAAACAAGAGAATAGGGTGTGGCTTGGGTAGGTGTTCGATATGTTGTACGATATGCCCACAAAGCTTCCTCAACTCTTTCATGCCAATCTCTTTTTGACTTTCCTACAACTTTCTTGAGCAAATTGCATAGAGTTTTATTAAAGGTTTCTACGAGACCATTGGCTAGAGCATTATACATGGAGGAATTATGCTACTTAAAACCAAAGTCATTGCAAAGCTTTTCCATTACATAGAGTTTTGTTAAAGGTTTCTACGAGACCATTGGCTAGAGCATTATACATGGAGGAATTATAATTCTCGGAGTACCAAGGTTGAACCATAAGGAGCAGGGTAAATTCAAAGACAATATAATTAAATAACAATTTGGGTGAAGAAGAAAAGTACTTT